>NW_027142837.1:0-138885 GCF_026170545.1 Melanerpes formicivorus
CAAATACTCATTTTGACTGCCTCCAGAAGTTAGATCAGATGGCCAATGCAATTTGGTGCTAGGCCTTTCCCTTTAGGTTTTACCCCAACAATGTTTTCATTAGTTTCGCTCACTCTCGAAATCAAGCATTTTACAGCAGGTTGGAGCAGCCTGTATCTCAGCACAGGAATAAGGTAGGGAAGAATTCTAAGGATCATTTTGACTGCCTCCAGAAGTTAGATCAGATGGCCAATGCAATTTGGTGCTAGGTCTTTCCCTTTAGGTTTTACCCCAACAATGTTTTCATTAGTTTTGCTCACTCTCGAAATCAAGCATTTTACAGCAGGTTGGAGCAGCCTGTATCTCAGCACAGGAATAAGGTAGGGAAGAATTCTAAAGCTCATTTTGACTGCCTCCAGAAGTTAGATCAGATGGCAAATTGGATTTGGTGCTAGGTCTTTCCCTTTAGGTTTTACCCCAACAATGTTTTCATTAGTTTCGCTCACTCTCGAAATCAAGCATTTTACAGCAGGTTGGAGCAGCCTGTATCTCAGCACAGGAATAAGGTAGGGAAGAATTCTAAGGATCATTTTGACTGCCTCCAGAAGTTAGATCAGATGGCAAATTGGATTTGGTGCTAGGTCTTTCCCTTTAGGTTTTACCCCAACAATGTTTTCATTAGTTTCGCTCACTCTCGAAATCAAGCATTTTACAGCAGGTTGGAGCAGCCTGTATCTCAGCACAGGAATAAGGTAGGGAAGAATTCTAAGGCTCTTTTTGACTGCCTCCAGAAGTTAGATCAGATGGCAAATTGGATTTGGTGCTAGGTCTTTCCCTTTAGGTTTTACCCCAACAATGTTTTCATTAGTTTCGCTCACTCTCGAAATCAAGCATTTTACAGCAGGTTGGAGCAGCCTGTATCTCAGCACAGGAATAAGGTAGGGAAGAATTCTAAGGATCATTTTGACTGCCTCCAGAAGTTAGATCAGATGGCAAATTGGATTTGGTGCTAGGTCTTTCCCTTTAGGTTTTACCCCAACAATGTTTTCATTAGTTTCGCTCACTCTCGAAATCAAGCATTTTACAGCAGGTTGGAGCAGCCTGTATCTCAGCACAGGAATAAGGTAGGAAGAATTCAAATACTCATTTTGACTGCCTCCAGAAGTTAGATCAGATGGCCAATGCAATATGGTGCTAGGCCTTTCCCTTTAGGTTTTTACCCCAACAATGTTTTCATTAGTTTCGCTCACTCTCGAAATCAAGCATTTTACAGCAGGTTGGAGCAGCCTGTATCTCAGCACAGGAATAAGGTAGGGAAGAATTCAAATACTCATTTTGACTGCCTCCAGAAGTTAGATCAGATGGCAAATTGGATTGGTGCTAGGTCTTTCCCTTTAGGTTTTACCCCAACAATGTTTTCATTAGTTTCGCTCACTCTCGAAATCAAGCATTTTACAGCAGGTTGGAGCAGCCTGTATCTCAGCACAGGAATAAGGTAGGGAAGAATTCTAAGGATCATTTTGACTGCCTCCAGAAGTTAGATCAGATGGCCAATGCAATTTGGTGCTAGGTCTTTCCCTTTAGGTTTTACCCCAACAATGTTTTCATTAGTTTCGCTCACTCTCGAAATCAAGCATTTTACAGCAGGTTGGAGCAGCCTGTATCTCAGCACAGGAATAAGGTAGGGAAGAATTCAAATACTCATTTTGACTGCCTCCAGAAGTTAGATCAGATGGCCAATGGAATTTGGTGCTAGGTCTTTCCCTTTAGGTTTTACCCCAACAATGTTTTCATTAGTTTCGCTCCACTCTCGAAATCAAGCATTTTACAGCAGGTTGGAGCAGCCTGTATCTCAGCACAGGAATAAGGTAGGGAAGAATTCAAATACTCATTTTGACTGCCTCCAGAAGTTAGATCAGATGGCCAATGGAATTTGGTGCTAGGTCTTTCCCTTTAGGTTTTACCCCAACAATGTTTTCATTAGTTTCGCTCACTCTCGAAATCAAGCATTTTACAGCAGGTTGGAGCAGCCTGTATCTCAGCACAGGAATAAGGTAGGGAAGAATTCTAAGGATCATTTTGACTGCCTCCAGAAGTTAGATCAGATGGCAAATTGGATTTGGTGCTAGGTCTTTCCCTTTAGGTTTTACCCCAACAATGTTTTCATTAGTTTCGCTCACTCTCGAAATCAAGAATTTTACAGCAGGTTGGAGCAGCCTGTATCTCAGCACAGGAATAAGGTAGGGAAGAATTCTAAGGATCATTTTGACTGCCTCCAGAAGTTAGATCAGATGGCAAATTGGATTTGGTGCTAGGTCTTTCCCTTTAGGTTTTACCCCAACAATGTTTTCATTAGTTTCGCTCACTCTCGAAATCAAGCATTTTACAGCAGGTTGGAGCAGCCTGTATCTCAGCACAGGAATAAGGTAGGGAAGAATTCAAATACTCATTTTGACTGCCTCCAGAAGTTAGATCAGATGGCAAATTGGATTTGGTGCTAGGTCTTTCCCTTTAGGTTTTACCCCCAACAATGTTTTCATTAGTTTCGCTCACTCTCGAAATCAAGCATTTTACAGCAGGTTGGAGCAGCCTGTATCTCAGCACAGGAATAAGGTAGGGAAGAAATTCAAATACTCATTTTGACTGCCTCCAGAAGTTAGATCAGATGGCCAATGCAATTTGGTGCTAGGCCTTTCCCTTTAGGTTTTACCCCAACAATGTTTTCATTAGTTTCGCTCACTCTCGAAATCAAGCATTTTACAGCAGGTTGGAGCAGCCTGTATCTCAGCACAGGAATAAGGTAGGGAAGAATTCTAAGGATCATTTTGACTGCCTCCAGAAGTTAGATCAGATGGCCAATGCAATTTGGTGCTAGGTCTTTCCCTTTAGGTTTTTACCCCAACAATGTTTTCATTAGTTTTGCTCACTCTCGAAATCAAGCATTTTACAGCAGGTTGGAGCAGCCTGTATCTCAGCACAGGAATAAGGTAGGGAAGAATTCTAAGGCTCCTTTTGACTGCCTCCAGAAGTTAGATCAGATGGCAAATTGGATTTGGTGCTAGGTCTTTCCCTTTAGGTTTTACCCCAACAATGTTTTCATTAGTTTCCGCTCACTCTCGAAATCAAGCATTTTACAGCAGGTTGGAGCAGCCTGTATCTCAGCACAGGATTAAGGTAGGGAAGAATTCTAAGGATCATTTTGACTGCCTCCAGAAGTTAGATCAGATGGCAAATTGGATTTGGTGCTAGGTCTTTCCCTTTAGGTTTTACCCCAACAATGTTTTCATTAGTTTCGCTCACTCTCGAAATCAAGCATTTTACAGCAGGTTGGAGCAGCCTGTATCTCAGCACAGGAATAAGGTAGGGAAGAATTCTAAGGATCATTTTGACTGCCTCCAGAAGTTAGATCAGATGGGCAATGCAATTTGGTGCTAGGCCTTTCCCTTTAGGTTTTACCCCAACAATGTTTTCATTAGTTTCGCTCACTCTCGAAATCAAGCATTTTACAGCAGGTTGGAGCAGCCTGTATCTCAGCACAGGAATAAGGTAGGGAAGAATTCTAAGGATCATTTTGACTGCCTCCAGAAGTTAGATCAGATGGCAAATTGGATTTGGTGCTAGGTCTTTCCTTTAGGTTTTACCCCAACAATGTTTTCATTAGTTTTGCTCACTCTCGAAATCAAGCATTTTACAGCAGGTTGGAGCAGCCTGTATCTCAGCACAGGAATAAGGTAGGGAAGAATTCTAAAGCTCATTTTGACTGCCTCCAGAAGTTAGATCAGATGGCAAATTGGATTTGGTGCTAGGTCTTTCCCTTTAGGTTTTACCCCAACAATGTTTTCATTAGTTTCGCTCACTCTCGAAATCAAGCATTTTACAGCAGGTTGGAGCAGCCTGTATCTCAGCACAGGAATAAGGTAGGGAAGAATTCTAAGGATCATTTTGACTGCCTCCAGAAGTTAGATCAGATGGCAAATTGGATTTGGTGCTAGGTCTTTCCCTTTAGGTTTTACCCCAACAATGTTTTCATTAGTTTCGCTCACTCTCGAAATCAAGCATTTTACAGCAGGTTGGAGCAGCCTGTATCTCAGCACAGGAATAAGGTAGGGAAGAATTCTAAGGCTCTTTTTGACTGCCTCCAGAAGTTAGATCAGATGGCAAATTGGATTTGGTGCTAGGTCTTTCCCTTTAGGTTTTACCCCAACAATGTTTTCATTAGTTTCGCTCACTCTCGAAATCAAGCATTTTACAGCAGGTTGGAGCAGCCTGTATCTCAGCACAGGAATAAGGTAGGGAAGAATTCAAATACTCATTTTGACTGCCTCCAGAAGTTAGATCAGATGGCCAATGGAATTTGGTGCTAGGTCTTTCCCTTTAGGTTTTACCCCAACAATGTTTTCATTAGTTTCGCTCACTCTCGAAATCAAGCATTTTACAGCAGGTTGGAGCAGCCTGTATCTCAGCACAGGAATAAGGTAGGGAAGAATTCTAAGGATCATTTTGACTGCCTCCAGAAGTTAGATCAGATGGCAAATTGGATTTGGTGCTAGGTCTTTCCCTTTAGGTTTTACCCCAACAATGTTTTCATTAGTTTCGCTCACTCTCGAAATCAAGAATTTTACAGCAGGTTGGAGCAGCCTGTATCTCAGCACAGGAATAAGGTAGGGAAGAATTCTAAGGATCATTTTGACTGCCTCCAGAAGTTAGATCAGATGGCAAATTGGATTTGGTGCTAGGTCTTTCCCTTTAGGTTTTACCCCAACAATGTTTTCATTAGTTTCGCTCACTCTCGAAATCAAGCATTTTACAGCAGGTTGGAGCAGCCTGTATCTCAGCACAGGAATAAGGTAGGGAAGAATTCAAATACTCATTTTGACTGCCTCCAGAAGTTAGATCAGATGGCAAATTGGATTTGGTGCTAGGTCTTTCCCTTTAGGTTTTACCCCAACAATGTTTTCATTAGTTTCGCTCACTCTCGAAATCAAGCATTTTACAGCAGGTTGGAGCAGCCTGTATCTCAGCACAGGAATAAGGTAGGGAAGAATTCAAATACTCATTTTGACTGCCTCCAGAAGTTAGATCAGATGGCCAATGCAATTTGGTGCTAGGCCTTTCCCTTTAGGTTTTACCCCAACAATGTTTTCATTAGTTTCGCTCACTCTCGAAATCAAGCATTTTACAGCAGGTTGGAGCAGCCTGTATCTCAGCACAGGAATAAGGTAGGGAAGAATTCTAAGGATCATTTTGACTGCCTCCAGAAGTTAGATCAGATGGCCAATGCAATTTGGTGCTAGGTCTTTCCCTTTAGTTTTACCCCAACAATGTTTTCATTAGTTTTGCTCACTCTCGAAATCAAGCATTTTACAGCAGGTTGGAGCAGCCTGTATCTCAGCACAGGAATAAGGTAGGGAAGAATTCTAAGGCTCCTTTTGACTGCCTCCAGAAGTTAGATCAGATGGCAAATTGGATTTGGTGCTAGGTCTTTCCCTTTAGGTTTTACCCCAACAATGTTTTCATTAGTTTCGCTCACTCTCGAAATCAAGCATTTTACAGCAGGTTGGAGCAGCCTGTATCTCAGCACAGGATTAAGGTAGGGAAGAATTCTAAGGATCATTTTGACTGCCTCCAGAAGTTAGATCAGATGGCAAATTGGATTTGGTGCTAGGTCTTTCCCTTTAGGTTTTACCCCAACAATGTTTTCATTAGTTTCGCTCACTCCTCGAAATCAAGCATTTTACAGCAGGTTGGAGCAGCCTGTATCTCAGCACAGGAATAAGGTAGGGAAGAATTCTAAGGATCATTTTGACTGCCTCCAGAAGTTAGATCAGATGGGCAATGCAATTTGGTGCTAGGCCTTTCCCTTTAGGTTTTACCCCAACAATGTTTTCATTAGTTTCGCTCACTCTCGAAATCAAGCATTTTACAGCAGGTTGGAGCAGCCTGTATCTCAGCACAGGAATAAGGTAGGGAAGAATTCTAAGGATCATTTTGACTGCCTCCAGAAGTTAGATCAGATGGCAAATTGGATTTGGTGCTAGGTCTTTCCCTTTAGGTTTTACCCCAACAATGTTTTCATTAGTTTTGCTCACTCTCGAAATCAAGCATTTTACAGCAGGTTGGAGCAGCCTGTATCTCAGCACAGGAATAAGGTAGGGAAGAATTCTAAAGCTCATTTTGACTGCCTCCAGAAGTTAGATCAGATGGCAAATTGGATTTGGTGCTAGGTCTTTCCCTTTAGGTTTTACCCCAACAATGTTTTCATTAGTTTCGCTCACTCTCGAAATCAAGCATTTTACAGCAGGTTGGAGCAGCCTGTATCTCAGCACAGGAATAAGGTAGGGAAGAATTCTAAGGATCATTTTGACTGCCTCCAGAAGTTAGATCAGATGGCAAATTGGATTTGGTGCTAGGTCTTTCCCTTTAGGTTTTACCCCAACAATGTTTTCATTAGTTTCGCTCACTCTCGAAATCAAGCATTTTACAGCAGGTTGGAGCAGCCTGTATCTCAGCACAGGAATAAGGTAGGGAAGAATTCTAAGGCTCTTTTTGACTGCCTCCAGAAGTTAGATCAGATGGCAAATTGGATTTGGTGCTAGGTCTTTCCCTTTAGGTTTTACCCCAACAATGTTTTCATTAGTTTCGCTCACTCTCGAAATCAAGCATTTTACAGCAGGTTGGAGCAGCCTGTATCTCAGCACAGGAATAAGGTAGGGAAGAATTCAAATACTCATTTTGACTGCCTCCAGAAGTTAGATCAGATGGCCAATGGAATTTGGTGCTAGGTCTTTCCCTTTAGGTTTTACCCCCAACAATGTTTTCATTAGTTTCGCTCACTCTCGAAATCAAGCATTTTACAGCAGGTTGGAGCAGCCTGTATCTCAGCACAGGAATAAGGTAGGGAAGAATTCTAAGGATCATTTTGACTGCCTCCAGAAGTTAGATCAGATGGCAAATTGGATTTGGTGCTAGGTCTTTCCCTTTAGGTTTTACCCCAACAATGTTTTCATTAGTTTCGCTCACTCTCGAAATCAAGAATTTTACAGCAGGTTGGAGCAGCCTGTATCTCAGCACAGGAATAAGGTAGGGAAGAAATTCTAAGGATCATTTTGGACTGCCTCCAGAAGTTAGATCAGATGGCAAATTGGATTTGGTGCTAGGTCTTTCCCTTTAGGTTTTACCCCAACAATGTTTTCATTAGTTTCGCTCACTCTCGAAATCAAGCATTTTACAGCAGGTTGGAGCAGCCTGTATCTCAGCACAGGAATAAGGTAGGGAAGAATTCAAATACTCATTTTGACTGCCTCCAGAAGTTAGATCAGATGGCAAATTGGATTTTGGTGCTAGGTCTTTCCCTTTAGGTTTTACCCCAACAATGTTTTTCATTAGTTTCGCTCACTCTCGAAATCAAGCATTTTACAGCAGGTTGGAGCAGCCTGTATCTCAGCACAGGAATAAGGTAGGGAAGAATTCAAATACTCATTTTGACTGCCTCCAGAAGTTAGATCAGATGGCCAATGCAATTTGGTGCTAGGCCTTTCCCTTTAGGTTTTACCCCAACAATGTTTTCATTAGTTTCGCTCACTCTCGAAATCAAGCATTTTACAGCAGGTTGGAGCAGCCTGTATCTCAGCACAGGAATAAGGTAGGGAAGAATTCTAAGGATCATTTTGACTGCCTCCAGAAGTTAGATCAGATGGCCAATGCAATTTGGTGCTAGGTCTTTCCCTTTAGGTTTTACCCCAACAATGTTTTCATTAGTTTTGCTCACTCTCGAAATCAAGCATTTTACAGCAGGTTGGAGCAGCCTGTATCTCAGCACAGGAATAAGGTAGGGAAGAATTCTAAGGCTCCTTTTGACTGCCTCCAGAAGTTAGATCAGATGGCAAATTGGATTTGGTGCTAGGTCTTTCCCTTTAGGTTTTACCCCAACAATGTTTTCATTAGTTTCGCTCACTCTCGAAATCAAGCATTTTACAGCAGGTTGGAGCAGCCTGTATCTCAGCACAGGATTAAGGTAGGGAAGAATTCTAAGGATCATTTTGACTGCCTCCAGAAGTTAGATCAGATGGCAAATTGGATTTGGTGCTAGGTCTTTCCCTTTAGGTTTTACCCCAACAATGTTTTCATTAGTTTCGCTCACTCTCGAAATCAAGCATTTTACAGCAGGTTGGAGCAGCCTGTATCTCAGCACAGGAATAAGGTAGGGAAGAATTCTAAGGATCATTTGACTGCCTCCAGAAGTTAGATCAGATGGGCAATGCAATTTGGTGCTAGGCCTTTCCCTTTAGGTTTTACCCCAACAATGTTTTCATTAGTTTCGCTCACTCTCGAAATCAAGCATTTTACAGCAGGTTGGAGCAGCCTGTATCTCAGCACAGGAATAAGGTAGGGAAGAATTCTAAGGATCATTTTGACTGCCTCCAGAAGTTAGATCAGATGGCAAATTGGATTTGGTGCTAGGTCTTTCCCTTTAGGTTTTACCCCAACAATGTTTTCATTAGTTTTGCTCACTCTCGAAATCAAGCATTTTACAGCAGGTTGGAGCAGCCTGTATCTCAGCACAGGAATAAGGTAGGGAAGAATTCTAAAGCTCATTTTGACTGCCTCCAGAAGTTAGATCAGATGGCAAATTGGATTTGGTGCTAGGTCTTTCCCTTTAGGTTTTACCCCAACAATGTTTTCATTAGTTTCGCTCACTCTCGAAATCAAGCATTTTACAGCAGGTTGGAGCAGCCTGTATCTCAGCACAGGAATAAGGTAGGGAAGAATTCTAAGGATCATTTTGACTGCCTCCAGAAGTTAGATCAGATGGCAAATTGGATTTGGTGCTAGGTCTTTCCCTTTAGGTTTTACCCCAACAATGTTTTCATTAGTTTCGCTCACTCTCGAAATCAAGCATTTTACAGCAGTTGGAGCAGCCTGTATCTCAGCACAGGAATAAGGTAGGGAAGAATTCTAAGGCTCTTTTTGACTGCCTCCAGAAGTTAGATCAGATGGCAAATTGGATTTGGTGCTAGGTCTTTCCCTTTAGGTTTTACCCCAACAATGTTTTCATTAGTTTCGCTCACTCTCGAAATCAAGCATTTTACAGCAGGTTGGAGCAGCCTGTATCTCAGCACAGGAATAAGGTAGGGAAGAATTCAAATACTCATTTGACTGCCTCCAGAAGTTAGATCAGATGGCCAATGGAATTTGGTGCTAGGTCTTTCCCTTTAGGTTTTACCCCAACAATGTTTTCATTAGTTTCGCTCACTCTCGAAATCAAGCATTTTACAGCAGGTTGGAGCAGCCTGTATCTCAGCACAGGAATAAGGTAGGGAAGAATTCTAAGGATCATTTTGACTGCCTCCAGAAGTTAGATCAGATGGCAAATTGGATTTGGTGCTAGGTCTTTCCCTTTAGGTTTTACCCCAACAATGTTTTCATTAGTTTTGCTCACTCTCGAAATCAAGCATTTTACAGCAGGTTGGAGCAGCCTGTATCTCAGCACAGGAATAAGGTAGGGAAGAATTCTAAAGCTCATTTTGACTGCCTCCAGAAGTTAGATCAGATGGCAAATTGGATTTGGTGCTAGGTCTTTCCCTTTAGGTTTTACCCCAACAATGTTTTCATTAGTTTCGCTCACTCTCGAAATCAAGCATTTTACAGCAGGTTGGAGCAGCCTGTATCTCAGCACAGGAATAAGGTAGGGAAGAATTCTAAGGATCATTTGGACTGCCTCCAGAAGTTAGATCAGATGGCAAATTGGATTTGGTGCTAGGTCTTTCCCTTTAGGTTTTACCCCCAACAATGTTTTCATTAGTTTCGCTCACTCTCGAAATCAAGCATTTTACAGCAGGTTGGAGCAGCCTGTATCTCAGCACAGGAATAAGGTAGGGAAGAATTCTAAGGCTCATTTTGACTGCCTCCAGAAGTTAGATCAGATGGCAAATTGGATTTGGTGCTAGGTCTTTCCCTTTAGGTTTTACCCCAACAATGTTTTCATTAGTTTCGCTCACTCTCGAAATCAAGCATTTTACAGCAGGTTGGAGCAGCCTGTATCTCAGCACAGGAATAAGGTAGGGAAGAATTCAAATACTCATTTTGACTGCCTCCAGAAGTTAGATCAGATGGCCAATGGAATTTGGTGCTAGGTCTTTCCCTTTAGGTTTTAACCCCAACAATGTTTTCATTAGTTTCGCTCACTCTCGAAATCAAGCATTTTACAGCAGGTTGGAGCAGCCTGTATCTCAGCACAGGAATAAGGTAGGGAAGAATTCTAAGGATCATTTTGACTGCCTCCAGAAGTTAGATCAGATGGCAAATTGGATTTGGTGCTAGGTCTTTCCCTTTAGGTTTTACCCCAACAATGTTTTCATTAGTTTCGCTCACTCTCGAAATCAAGCATTTTACAGCAGGTTGGAGCAGCCTGTATCTCAGCACAGGAATAAGGTAGGGAAGAATTCTAAGGATCATTTTGACTGCCTCCAGAAGTTAGATCAGATGGCCAAATGCAATTTGGTGCTAGGTCTTTCCCTTTAGGTTTTACCCCAACAATGTTTTCATTAGTTTCGCTCACTCTCGAAATCAAGCATTTTACAGCAGGTTGGAGCAGCCTGTATCTCAGCACAGGAATAAGGTAGGGAAGAATTCTAAGGATCATTTTGACTGCCTCCAGAAGTTAGATCAGATGGCCAATGGAATTTGGTGCTAGGTCTTTCCCTTTAGGTTTTACCCCAACAATGTTTTCATTAGTTTCGCTCACTCTCGAAATCAAGCATTTTACAGCAGGTTGGAGCAGCCTGTATCTCAGCACAGGAATAAGGTAGGGAAGAATTCTAAGGATCATTTTGACTGCCTCCAGAAGTTAGATCAGATGGCAAATTGGATTTGGTGCTAGGTCTTTCCCTTTTGGTTTTACCCCAACAATGTTTTCATTAGTTTCGCTCACTCTCGAAATCAAGCATTTTACAGCAGGTTGGAGCAGTCTGTATCTCAGCACAGGAATAAGGTAGGGAAGAATTCTAAGGATCATTTTGACTGCCTCCAGAAGTTAGATCAGATGGCAAATTGGATTTGGTGCTAGGTCTTTCCCTTTAGGTTTTACCCCAACAATGTTTTCATTAGTTTCGCTCACTCTCGAAATCAAGCATTTTACAGCAGGTTGGAGCAGCCTGTATCTCAGCACAGGAATAAGGTAGGGAAGAATTCTAAGGATCATTTTGACTGCCTCCAGAAGTTAGATCAGATGGCAAATTGGATTTGGTGCTAGGTCTTTCCCTTTAGGTTTTACCCCAACAATGTTTTCATTAGTTTCGCTCACTCTCGAAATCAAGCATTTTACAGCAGGTTGGAGCAGCCTGTATCTCAGCACAGGAATAAGGTAGGGAAGAATTCTAAGGATCATTTTGACTGCCTCCAGAAGTTAGATCAGATGGCAAATTGGATTTGGTGCTAGGTCTTTCCCTTTAGGTTTTACCCCCAACAATGTTTTCATTAGTTTCGCTCACTCTCGAAATCAAGCATTTTACAGCAGGTTGGAGCAGCCTGTATCTCAGCACAGGAATAAGGTAGGGAAGAATTCTAAGGCTCATTTTGACTGCCTCCAGAAGTTAGATCAGATGGCAAATTGGATTTGGTGCTAGGTCTTTCCCTTTAGGTTTTACCCCAACAATGTTTTCATTAGTTTCGCTCACTCTCGAAATCAAGCATTTTACAGCAGGTTGGAGCAGCCTGTATCTCAGCACAGGAATAAGGTAGGGAAGAATTCTAAGGATCATTTTGACTGCCTCCAGAAGTTAGATCAGATGGCCAATGGAATTTGGTGCTAGGTCTTTCCCTTTAGGTTTTACCCCAACAATGTTTTCATTAGTTTCGCTCACTCTCGAAATCAAGCATTTTACAGCAGGTTGGAGCAGCCTGTATCTCAGCACAGGAATAAGGTAGGGAAGAATTCTAAGGATCATTTTGACTGCCTCCAGAAGTTAGATCAGATGGCCAATGGAATTTGGTGCTAGGTCTTTCCCTTTAGGTTTTACCCCAACAATGTTTTCATTAGTTTCGCTCACTCTCGAAATCAAGCATTTTACAGCAGGTTGGAGCAGCCTGTATCTCAGCACAGGAATAAGGTAGGGAAGAATTCTAAGGATCATTTTGACTGCCTCCAGAAGTTAGATCAGATGGCAAATTGGATTTGGTGCTAGGTCTTTCCCTTTTGGTTTTACCCCAACAATGTTTTCATTAGTTTCGCTCACTCTCGAAATCAAGCATTTTACAGCAGGTTGGAGCAGTCTGTATCTCAGCACAGGAATAAGGTAGGGAAGAATTCTAAGGATCATTTTGACTGCCTCCAGAAGTTAGATCAGATGGCAAATTGGATTTGGTGCTAGGTCTTTCCCTTTAGGTTTTACCCCAACAATGTTTTCATTAGTTTCGCTCACTCTCGAAATCAAGCATTTTACAGCAGGTTGGAGCAGCCTGTATCTCAGCACAGGAATAAGGTAGGGAAGAATTCTAAGGATCATTTTGACTGCCTCCAGAAGTTAGATCAGATGGCAAATTGGATTTGGTGCTAGGTCTTTCCCTTTAGGTTTTACCCCAACAATGTTTTCATTAGTTTCGCTCACTCTCGAAATCAAGCATTTTACAGCAGGTTGGAGCAGCCTGTATCTCAGCACAGGAATAAGGTAGGGAAGAATTCTAAGGATCATTTTGACTGCCTCCAGAAGTTAGATCAGATGGCAAATTGGATTTGGTGCTAGGTCTTTCCCTTTAGGTTTTACCCCAACAATGTTTTCATTAGTTTCGCTCACTCTCGAAATCAAGCATTTTACAGGCAGGTTGGAGCAGCCTGTATCTCAGCACAGGAATAAGGTAGGGAAGAATTCTAAGGCTCATTTTGACTGCCTCCAGAAGTTAGATCAGATGGCAAATTGGATTTGGTGCTAGGTCTTTCCCTTTAGGTTTTAACCCCAACAATGTTTTCATTAGTTTCGCTCACTCTTGAAATCAAGCATTTTACAGCAGGTTGGAGCAGCCTGTATCTCAGCACAGGAATAAGGTAGGGAAGAATTCTAAGGATCATTTGACTGCCTCCAGAAGTTAGATCAGATGGCCAATGGAATTTGGTGCTAGGTCTTTCCCTTTAGGTTTTACCCCAACAATGTTTTCATTAGTTTCGCTCACTCTCGAAATCAAGCATTTTACAGCAGGTTGGAGCAGCCTGTATCTCAGCACAGGAATAAGGTAGGAAGAATTCTAAGGATCATTTTGACTGCCTCCAGAAGTTAGATCAGATGGCAAATTGGATTTGGTGCTAGGTCTTTCCCTTTAGGTTTTACCCCAACAATGTTTTCATTAGTTTCGCTCACTCTCGAAATCAAGCATTTTACAGCAGGTTGGAGCAGCCTGTATCTCAGCACAGGAATAAGGTAGGGAAGAATTCTAAGGATCATTTTGACTGCCTCCAGAAGTTAGATCAGATGGCAAATTGGATTTGGTGCTAGGTCTTTCCCTTTAGGTTTTACCCCAACAATGTTTTCATTAGTTTCGCTCACTCTCGAAATCAAGCATTTTACAGCAGGTTGGAGCAGCCTGTATCTCAGCACAGGAATAAGGTAGGGAAGAATTCAAATACTCATTTTGACTGCCTCCAGAAGTTAGATCAGATGGCCAATGCAATTTGGTGCTAGGCCTTTCCCTTTAGGTTTTACCCCAACAATGTTTTCATTAGTTTCGCTCACTCTCGAAATCAAGCATTTTACAGCAGGTTGGAGCAGCCTGTATCTCAGCACAGGAATAAGGTAGGGAAGAATTCTAAGGATCATTTTGACTGCCTCCAGAAGTTAGATCAGATGGCCAATGCAATTTGGTGCTAGGTCTTTCCCTTTAGGTTTTACCCCAACAATGTTTTCATTAGTTTTGCTCACTCTCGAAATCAAGCATTTTACAGCAGGTTGGAGCAGCCTGTATCTCAGCACAGGAATAAGGTAGGGAAGAATTCTAAAGCTCATTTTGACTGCCTCCAGAAGTTAGATCAGATGGCAAATTGGAGATTTGGTGCTAGGTCTTTCCCTTTAGGTTTTACCCCAACAATGTTTTCATTAGTTTCGCTCACTCTCGAAATCAAGCATTTTACAGCAGGTTGGAGCAGCCTGTATCTCAGCACAGGAATAAGGTAGGGAAGAATTCTAAGGATCATTTTGACTGCCTCCAGAAGTTAGATCGGATGGCAAATTGGATTTGGTGCTAGGTCTTTCCCTTTAGGTTTTACCCCAACAATGTTTTCATTAGTTTCGCTCACTCTCGAAATCAAGCATTTTACAGCAGGTTGGAGCAGCCTGTATCTCAGCACAGGAATAAGGTAGGGAAGAATTCTAAGGCTCATTTTGACTGCCTCCAGAAGTTAGATCAGATGGCAAATTGGATTTGGTGCTAGGTCTTTCCCTTTAGGTTTTACCCCAACAATGTTTTCATTAGTTTCGCTCACTCTCGAAATCAAGCATTTTACAGCAGGTTGGAGCAGCCTGTATCTCAGCACAGGAATAAGGTAGGGAAGAATTCTAAGGATCATTTTGACTGCCTCCAGAAGTTAGATCAGATGGCCAATGGAATTTGGTGCTAGGTCTTTCCCTTTAGGTTTTACCCCAACAATGTTTTCATTAGTTTCGCTCACTCTCGAAATCAAGCATTTTACAGCAGGTTGGAGCAGCCTGTATCTCAGCACAGGAATAAGGTAGGGAAGAATTCTAAGGATCATTTTGACTGCCTCCAGAAGTTAGATCAGATGGCAAATTGGATTTGGTGCTAGGTCTTTCCCTTTAGGTTTTACCCCAACAATGTTTTCATTAGTTTCGCTCACTCTCGAAATCAAGCATTTTACAGCAGGTTGGAGCAGCCTGTATCTCAGCACAGGAATAAGGTAGGGAAGAATTCTAAGGATCATTTTGACTGCCTCCAGAAGTTAGATCAGATGGCCAATGGAATTTGGTGCTAGGTCTTTCCCTTTAGGTTTTACCCCAACAATGTTTTCATTAGTTTCGCTCACTCTCGAAATCAAGCATTTTACAGCAGGTTGGAGCAGCCTGTATCTCAGCACAGGAATAAGGTAGGGAAGAATTCTAAGGATCGTTTTGACTGCCTCCAGAAGTTAGATCAGATGGCCAATGGAATTTGGTGCTAGGTCTTTCCCTTTAGGTTTTACCCCAACAATGTTTTCATTAGTTTCGCTCACTCTCGAAATCAAGCATTTTACAGCAGGTTGGAGCAGCCTGTATCTCAGCACAGGAATAAGGTAGGGAAGAATTCTAAGGATCATTTTGACTGCCTCCAGAAGTTAGATCAGATGGCAAATTGGATTTGGTGCTAGGTCTTTCCCTTTTGGTTTTACCCCAACAATGTTTTCATTAGTTTCGCTCACTCTCGAAATCAAGCATTTTACAGCAGGTTGGAGCAGCCTGTATCTCAGCACAGGAATAAGGTAGGGAAGAATTCTAAGGATCATTTTGACTGCCTCCAGAAGTTAGATCAGATGGCAAATTGGATTTGGTGCTAGGTCTTTCCCTTTAGGTTTTACCCCAACAATGTTTTCATTAGTTTCGCTCACTCTCGAAATCAAGCATTTTACAGCAGGTTGGAGCAGCCTGTATCTCAGCACAGGAATAAGGTAGGGAAGAATTCTAAGGATCATTTTGACTGCCTCCAGAAGTTAGATCAGATGGCCAATGGAATTTGGTGCTAGGTCTTTCCCTTTAGGTTTTACCCCAACAATGTTTTCATTAGTTTCGCTCACTCTCGAAATCAAGCATTTTACAGCAGGTTGGAGCAGCCTGTATCTCAGCACAGGAATAAGGTAGGGAAGAATTCTAAGGATCATTTTGACTGCCTCCAGAAGTTAGATCAGATGGCAAATTGGATTTGGTGCTAGGTCTTTCCCTTTAGGTTTTACCCCAACAATGTTTTCATTAGTTTCGCTCACTCTCGAAATCAAGCATTTTACAGCAGGTTGGAGCAGCCTGTATCTCAGCACAGGAATAAGGTAGGGAAGAATTCTAAGGATCATTTTGACTGCCTCCAGAAGTTAGATCAGATGGCCAATGCAATTTGGTGCTAGGTCTTTCCCTTTAGGTTTTACCCCAACAATGTTTTCATTAGTTTCGCTCACTCTCGAAATCAAGCATTTTACAGCAGGTTGGAGCAGCCTGTATCTCAGCACAGGAATAAGGTAGGGAAGAATTCAAATACTCATTTTGACTGCCTCCAGAAGTTAGATCAGATGGCCGATGGAATTTGGTGCTAGGTCTTTCCCTTTAGGTTTTACCCCAACAATGTTTTCATTAGTTTCGCTCACTCTCGAAATCAAGCATTTTACAGCAGGTTGGAGCAGCCTGTATCTCAGCACAGGAATAAGGTAGGGAAGAATTCTAAGGATCATTTTGACTGCCTCCAGAAGTTAGATCAGATGGCAAATTGGATTTGGTGCTAGGTCTTTCCCTTTAGGTTTTACCCCAACAATGTTTTCATTAGTTTCGCTCACTCTCGAAATCAAGCATTTTACAGCAGGTTGGAGCAGCCTGTATCTCAGCACAGGAATAAGGTAGGGAAGAATTCTAAGGCTCATTTTGACTGCCTCCAGAAGTTAGATCAGATGGCCAATGGAATTTGGTGCTAGGTCTTTCCCTTTAGGTTTTACCCCAACAATGTTTTCATTAGTTTCGCTCACTCTCGAAATCAAGCATTTTACAGCAGGTTGGAGCAGCCTGTATCTCAGCACAGGAATAAGGTAGGGAAGAATTCTAAGGATCGTTTTGACTGCCTCCAGAAGTTAGATCAGATGGCCAATGGAATTTGGTGCTAGGTCTTTCCCTTTAGGTTTTACCCCAACAATGTTTTCATTAGTTTCGCTCACTCTCGAAATCAAGCATTTTACAGCAGGTTGGAGCAGCCTGTATCTCAGCACAGGAATAAGGTAGGGAAGAATTCTAAGGATCATTTTGACTGCCTCCAGAAGTTAGATCAGATGGCAAATTGGATTTGGTGCTAGGTCTTTCCCTTTTGGTTTTACCCCAACAATGTTTTCATTAGTTTCGCTCACTCTCGAAATCAAGCATTTTACAGCAGGTTGGAGCAGCCTGTATCTCAGCACAGGAATAAGGTAGGGAAGAATTCTAAGGATCATTTTGACTGCCTCCAGAAGTTAGATCAGATGGCAAATTGGATTTGGTGCTAGGTCTTTCCCTTTAGGTTTTACCCCAACAATGTTTTCATTAGTTTCGCTCACTCTCGAAATCAAGCATTTTACAGCAGGTTGGAGCAGCCTGTATCTCAGCACAGGAATAAGGTAGGGAAGAATTCTAAGGATCATTTTGACTGCCTCCAGAAGTTAGATCAGATGGCAAATTGGATTTGGTGCTAGGTCTTTCCCTTTAGGTTTTACCCCAACAATGTTTTCATTAGTTTCGCTCACTCTCGAAATCAAGCATTTTACAGCAGGTTGGAGCAGCCTGTATCTCAGCACAGGAATAAGGTAGGGAAGAATTCTAAGGATCATTTTGACTGCCTCCAGAAGTTAGATCAGATGGCAAATTGGATTTGGTGCTAGGTCTTTCCCTTTAGGTTTTACCCCAACAATGTTTTCATTAGTTTCGCTCACTCTCGAAATCAAGCATTTTACAGCAGGTTGGAGCAGCCTGTATCTCAGCACAGGAATAAGGTAGGGAAGAATTCTAAGGCTCATTTTGACTGCCTCCAGAAGTTAGATCAGATGGCCAATGCAATTTGGTGCTAGGTCTTTCCCTTTAGGTTTTACCCCAACAATGTTTTCATTAGTTTCGCTCACTCTCGAAATCAAGCATTTTACAGCAGGTTGGAGCAGCCTGTATCTCAGCACAGGAATAAGGTAGGGAAGAATTCTAAGGATCATTTTGACTGCCTCCAGAAGTTAGATCAGATGGCAAATTGGATTTGGTGCTAGGTCTTTCCCTTTAGGTTTTACCCCAACAATGTTTTCATTAGTTTCGCTCACTCTCGAAATCAAGCATTTTACAGCAGGTTGGAGCAGCCTGTATCTCAGCACAGGAATAAGGTAGGGAAGAATTCTAAGGATCATTTTGACTGCCTCCAGAAGTTAGATCAGATGGCAAATTGGATTTGGTGCTAGGTCTTTCCCTTTAGGTTTTACCCCAACAATGTTTTCATTAGTTTCGCTCACTCTCGAAATCAAGCATTTTACAGCAGGTTGGAGCAGCCTGTATCTCAGCACAGGAATAAGGTAGGGAAGAATTCAAATACTCATTTTGACTGCCTCCAGAAGTTAGATCAGATGGCCAATGCAATTTGGTGCTAGGCCTTTCCCTTTAGGTTTTACCCCAACAATGTTTTCATTAGTTTCGCTCACTCTCGAAATCAAGCATTTTACAGCAGGTTGGAGCAGCCTGTATCTCAGCACAGGAATAAGGTAGGGAAGAATTCAAATACTCATTTTGACTGCCTCCAGAAGTTAGATCAGATGGCAAATTGGATTTGGTGCTAGGTCTTTCCCTTTAGGTTTTACCCCAACAATGTTTTCATTAGTTTCGCTCACTCTCGAAATCAAGCATTTTACAGCAGGTTGGAGCAGCCTGTATCTCAGCACAGGAATAAGGTAGGGAAGAATTCTAAGGATCATTTTGACTGCCTCCAGAAGTTAGATCAGATGGCAAATTGGATTTGGTGCTAGGTCTTTCCCTTTAGGTTTTACCCCAACAATGTTTTCATTAGTTTCGCTCACTCTCGAAATCAAGCATTTTACAGCAGGTTGGAGCAGCCTGTATCTCAGCACAGGAATAAGGTAGGGAAGAATTCAAATACTCATTTTGACTGCCTCCAGAAGTTAGATCAGATGGCCAATGGAATTTGGTGCTAGGTCTTTCCCTTTAGGTTTTACCCCAACAATGTTTTCATTAGTTTCGCTCACTCTCGAAATCAAACATTTTACAGCAGGTTGGAGCAGCCTGTATCTCAGCACAGGAATAAGGTAGGGAAGAATTCTAAGGATCATTTTGACTGCCTCCAGAAGTTAGATCAGATGGCAAATTGGATTTGGTGCTAGGTCTTTCCCTTTAGGTTTTACCCCAACAATGTTTTCATTAGTTTCGCTCACTCTCGAAATCAAGCATTTTACAGCAGGTTGGAGCAGCCTGTATCTCAGCACAGGAATAAGGTAGGGAAGAATTCAAATACTCATTTTGACTGCCTCCAGAAGTTAGATCAGATGGCAAATTGGATTTGGTGCTAGGTCTTTCCCTTTAGGTTTTACCCCAACAATGTTTTCATTAGTTTCGCTCACTCTCGAAATCAAGCATTTTACAGCAGGTTGGAGCAGCCTGTATCTCAGCACAGGAATAAGGTAGGGAAGAATTCTAAGGATCATTTTGACTGCCTCCAGAAGTTAGATCAGATGGCAAATTGGATTTGGTGCTAGGTCTTTCCCTTTAGGTTTTACCCCAACAATGTTTTCATTAGTTTCGCTCACTCTCGAAATCAAGCATTTTACAGCAGGTTGGAGCAGCCTGTATCTCAGCACAGGAATAAGGTAGGGAAGAATTCAAATACTCATTTTGACTGCCTCCAGAACTTAGATCAGATGGCCAATGCAATTTGGTGCTAGGCCTTTCCCTTTAGGTTTTACCCCAACAATGTTTTCATTAGTTTCGCTCACTCTCGAAATCAAGCATTTTACAGCAGGTTGGAGCAGCCTGTATCTCAGCACAGGAATAAGGTAGGGAAGAATTCTAAGGATCATTTTGACTGCCTCCAGAAGTTAGATCAGATGGCAAATTGGATTTGGTGCTAGGTCTTTCCCTTTAGGTTTTACCCCAACAATGTTTTCATTAGTTTCGCTCACTCTCGAAATCAAGCATTTTACAGCAGGTTGGAGCAGCCTGTATCTCAGCACAGGAATAAGGTAGGGAAGAATTCTAAGGATCATTTTGACTGCCTCCAGAAGTTAGATCAGATGGCCAATGCAATTTGGTGCTAGGTCTTTCCCTTTAGGTTTTACCCCAACAATGTTTTCATTAGTTTCGCTCACTCTCGAAATCAAGCATTTTACAGCAGGTTGGAGCAGCCTGTATCTCAGCACAGGAATAAGGTAGGGAAGAATTCAAATACTCATTTTGACTGCCTCCAGAAGTTAGATCAGATGGCCAATGGAATTTGGTGCTAGGTCTTTCCCTTTAGGTTTTACCCCAACAATGTTTTCATTAGTTTCGCTCACTCTCGAAATCAAGCATTTTACAGCAGGTTGGAGCAGCCTGTATCTCAGCACAGGAATAAGGTAGGGAAGAATTCAAATACTCATTTTGACTGCCTCCAGAAGTTAGATCAGATGGCCAATGGAATTTGGTGCTAGGTCTTTCCCTTTAGGTTTTACCCCAACAATGTTTTCATTAGTTTCGCTCACTCTCGAAATCAAGCATTTTACAGCAGGTTGGAGCAGCCTGTATCTCAGCACAGGAATAAGGTAGGGAAGAATTCTAAGGATCATTTTGACTGCCTCCAGAAGTTAGATCAGATGGCAAATTGGATTTGGTGCTAGGTCTTTCCCTTTAGGTTTTACCCCAACAATGTTTTCATTAGTTTCGCTCACTCTCGAAATCAAGCATTTTACAGCAGGTTGGAGCAGCCTGTATCTCAGCACAGGAATAAGGTAGGGAAGAATTCTAAGGATCATTTTGACTGCCTCCAGAAGTTAGATCAGATGGCAAATTGGATTTGGTGCTAGGTCTTTCCCTTTAGGTTTTACCCCAACAATGTTTTCATTAGTTTCGCTCACTCTCGAAATCAAGCATTTTACAGCAGGTTGGAGCAGCCTGTATCTCAGCACAGGAATAAGGTAGGGAAGAATTCTAAGGATCATTTTGACTGCCTCCAGAAGTTAGATCAGATGGCAAACTGGATTTGGTGCTAGGTCTTTCCCTTTAGGTTTTACCCCAACAATGTTTTCATTAGTTTCGCTCACTCTCGAAATCAAGCATTTTACAGCAGGTTGGAGCAGCCTGTATCTCAGCACAGGAATAAGGTAGGGAAGAATTCTAAGGATCATTTTGACTGCCTCCAGAAGTTAGATCAGATGGCCAATGGAATTTGGTGCTAGGTCTTTCCCTTTAGGTTTTACCCCAACAATGTTTTCATTAGTTTCGCTCACTCTCGAAATCAAGCATTTTACAGCAGGTTGGAGCAGCCTGTATCTCAGCACAGGAATAAGGTAGGGAAGAATTCTAAGGATCATTTTGACTGCCTCCAGAAGTTAGATCAGATGGCAAATTGGATTTGGTGCTAGGTCTTTCCCTTTAGGTTTTACCCCAACAATGTTTTCATTAGTTTCGCTCACTCTCGAAATCAAGCATTTTACAGCAGGTTGGAGCAGCCTGTATCTCAGCACAGGAATAAGGTAGGGAAGAATTCTAAGGATCATTTTGACTGCCTCCAGAAGTTAGATCAGATGGCCAATGGAATTTGGTGCCAGGTCTTTCCCTTTAGGTTTTACCCCAACAATGTTTTCATTAGTTTCTCTCACTCTCGAAATCAAGCATTTTACAGCAGGTCGGAGCAGCCTGTATCTCAGCACAGGAATAAGGTAGGGAAGAATTCTAAGGATCATTTTGACTGCCTCCAGAAGTTAGATCAGATGGCAAATTGGATTTGGTGCTAGGTCTTTCCCTTTAGGTTTTACCCCAACAATGTTTTCATTAGTTTCGCTCACTCTCGAAATCAAGCATTTTACAGCAGGTTGGAGCAGCCTGTATCTCAGCACAGGAATAAGGTAGGGAAGAATTCTAAGGATCATTTTGACTGCCTCCAGAAGTTAGATCAGATGGCAAATTGGATTTGGTGCTAGGTCTTTCCCTTTAGGTTTTACCCCAACAATGTTTTCATTAGTTTCGCTCACTCTCGAAATCAAGCATTTTACAGCAGGTTGGAGCAGCCTGTATCTCAGCACAGGAATAAGGTAGGGAAGAATTCTAAGGATCATTTTGACTGCCTCCAGAAGTTAGATCAGATGGCCAATGGAATTTGGTGCTAGGTCTTTCCCTTTAGGTTTTACCCCAACAATGTTTTCATTAGTTTCGCTCACTCTCGAAATCAAGCATTTTACAGCAGGTTGGAGCAGCCTGTATCTCAGCACAGGAATAAGGTAGGGAAGAATTCTAAGGATCATTTTGACTGCCTCCAGAAGTTAGATCAGATGGGCAATGCAATTTGGTGCTAGGTCTTTCCCTTTAGGTTTTACCCCAACAATGTTTTCATTAGTTTCGCTCACTCTCGAAATCAAGCATTTTACAGCAGGTTGGAGCAGCCTGTATCTCAGCACAGGAATAAGGTAGGGAAGAATTCAAATACTCATTTTGACTGCCTCCAGAAGTTAGATCAGATGGCCAATGCAATTTGGTGCTAGGCCTTTCCCTTTAGGTTTTACCCCAACAATGTTTTCATTAGTTTCGCTCACTCTCGAAATCAAGCATTTTACAGCAGGTTGGAGCAGCCTGTATCTCAGCACAGGAATAAGGTAGGGAAGAATTCTAAGGATCATTTTGACTGCCTCCAGAAGTTAGATCAGATGGCAAATTGGATTTGGTGCTAGGTCTTTCCCTTTAGGTTTTACCCCAACAATGTTTTCATTAGTTTCGCTCACTCTCGAAATCAAGCATTTTACAGCAGGTTGGAGCAGCCTGTATCTCAGCACAGGAATAAGGTAGGGAAGAATTCTAAGGATCATTTTGACTGCCTCCAGAAGTTAGATCAGATGGCCAATGCAATTTGGTGCTAGGCCTTTCCCTTTAGGTTTTACCCCAACAATGTTTTCATTAGTTTCGCTCACTCTCGAAATCAAGCATTTTACAGCAGGTTGGAGCAGCCTGTATCTCAGCACAGGAATAAGGTAGGGAAGAATTCTAAGGCTCATTTTGACTGCCTCCAGAAGTTAGATCAGATGGCAAATTGGATTTGGTGCTAGGTCTTTCCCTTTAGGTTTTACCCCAACAATGTTTTCATTAGTTTCGCTCACTCTCGAAATCAAGCATTTTACAGCAGGTTGGAGCAGCCTGTATCTCAGCACAGGAATAAGGTAGGGAAGAATTCTAAGGATCATTTTGACTGCCTCCAGAAGTTAGATCAGATGGCAAATTGGATTTGGTGCTAGGTCTTTCCCTTTAGGTTTTACCCCAACAATGTTTTCATTAGTTTCGCTCACTCTCGAAATCAAGCATTTTACAGCAGGTTGGAGCAGCCTGTATCTCAGCACAGGAATAAGGTAGGGAAGAATTCAAATACTCATTTTGACTGCCTCCAGAAGTTAGATCAGATGGCCAATGCAATTTGGTGCTAGGCCTTTCCCTTTAGGTTTTACCCCAACAATGTTTTCATTAGTTTCGCTCACTCTCGAAATCAAGCATTTTACAGCAGGTTGGAGCAGCCTGTATCTCAGCACAGGAATAAGGTAGGGAAGAATTCAAATACTCATTTTGACTGCCTCCAGAAGTTAGATCAGATGGCAAATTGGATTTGGTGCTAGGTCTTTCCCTTTAGGTTTTACCCCAACAATGTTTTCATTAGTTTCGCTCACTCTCGAAATCAAGCATTTTACAGCAGGTTGGAGCAGCCTGTATCTCAGCACAGGAATAAGGTAGGGAAGAATTCTAAGGATCATTTTGACTGCCTCCAGAAGTTAGATCAGATGGCAAATTGGATTTGGTGCTAGGTCTTTCCCTTTAGGTTTTACCCCAACAATGTTTTCATTAGTTTCGCTCACTCTCGAAATCAAGCATTTTACAGCAGGTTGGAGCAGCCTGTATCTCAGCACAGGAATAAGGTAGGGAAGAATTCTAAGGATCATTTTGACTGCCTCCAGAAGTTAGATCAGATGGCAAATTGGATTTGGTGCTAGGTCTTTCCCTTTAGGTTTTACCCCAACAATGTTTTCATTAGTTTCGCTCACTCTCGAAATCAAGCATTTTACAACAGGTTGGAGCAGCCTGTATCTCAGCACAGGAATAAGGTCGGAAAGAATTCTAAGGATCATTTTGACTGCCTCCAGAAGTTAGATCAGATGGCAAATTGGATTTGGTGCTAGGTCTTTCCATTTAGGTTTTACCCCAACAATGTTTTCATTAGTTTCGCTCACTCTCGAAATCAAGCATTTTACAGCAGGTTGGAGCAGCCTGTATCTCAGCACAGGAATAAGGTAGGGAAGAATTCTAAGGATCATTTTGACTGCCTGCAGAAGTTAGATCAGATGGGCAATGCAATTTGGTGCTAGGTCTTTCCCTTTAGGTTTTACCCCAACAATGTTTTCATTAGTTTCGCTCACTCTCGAAATCAAGCATTTTACAGCAGGTTGGAGCAGCCTGTATCTCAGCACAGGAATAAGGTAGGGAAGAATTCAAATACTCATTTTGACTGCCTCCAGAAGTTAGATCAGATGGCCAATGCAATTTGGCGCTAGGTCTTTCCCTTTAGGTTTTACCCCAACAATGTTTTCATTAGTTTCGCTCACTCTCGAAATCAAGCATTTTACAGCAGGTTGGAGCAGCCTGTATCTCAGCACAGGAATAAGGTAGGGAAGAATTCAAATACTCATTTTGACTGCCTCCAGAAGTTAGATCAGATGGCCAATGGAATTTGGTGCTAGGTCTTTCCCTTTAGGTTTTACCCCAACAATGTTTTCATTAGTTTCGCTCACTCTCGAAATCAAGCATTTTACAGCAGGTTGGAGCAGCCTGTATCTCAGCACAGGAATAAGGTAGGGAAGAATTCTAAGGATCATTTTGACTGCCTCCAGAAGTTAGATCAGATGGCAAATTGGATTTGGTGCTAGGTCTTTCCCTTTAGGTTTTACCCCAACAATGTTTTCATTAGTTTCGCTCACTCTCGAAATCAAGCATTTTACAGCAGGTTGGAGCAGCCTGTATCTCAGCACAGGAATAAGGTAGGGAAGAATTCTAAGGATCATTTTGACTGCCTCCAGAAGTTAGATCAGATGGCAAATTGGATTTGGTGCTAGGTCTTTCCCTTTAGGTTTTACCCCAACAATGTTTTCATTAGTTTCGCTCACTCTCGAAATCAAGCATTTTACAGCAGGTTGGAGCAGCCTGTATCTCAGCACAGGAATAAGGTAGGGAAGAATTCTAAGGATCATTTTGACTGCCTCCAGAAGTTAGATCAGATGGCCAATGGAATTTGGTGCTAGGTCTTTCCCTTTAGGTTTTACCCCAACAATGTTTTCATTAGTTTCGCTCACTCTCGAAATCAAGCATTTTACAGCAGGTTGGAGCAGCCTGTATCTCAGCACAGGAATAAGGTAGGGAAGAATTCTAAGGATCGTTTTGACTGCCTCCAGAAGTTAGATCAGATGGCCAATGGAATTTGGTGCTAGGTCTTTCCCTTTAGGTTTTACCCCAACAATGTTTTCATTAGTTTCGCTCACTCTCGAAATCAAGCATTTTACAGCAGGTTGGAGCAGCCTGTATCTCAGCACAGGAATAAGGTAGGGAAGAATTCTAAGGATCATTTTGACTGCCTCCAGAAGTTAGATCAGATGGCAAATTGGATTTGGTGCTAGGTCTTTCCCTTTTGGTTTTACCCCAACAATGTTTTCATTAGTTTCGCTCACTCTCGAAATCAAGCATTTTACAGCAGGTTGGAGCAGCCTGTATCTCAGCACAGGAATAAGGTAGGGAAGAATTCTAAGGATCATTTTGACTGCCTCCAGAAGTTAGATCAGATGGCAAATTGGATTTGGTGCTAGGTCTTTCCCTTTAGGTTTTACCCCAACAATGTTTTCATTAGTTTCGCTCACTCTCGAAATCAAGCATTTTACAGCAGGTTGGAGCAGCCTGTATCTCAGCACAGGAATAAGGTAGGGAAGAATTCTAAGGATCATTTTGACTGCCTCCAGAAGTTAGATCAGATGGCAAATTGGATTTGGTGCTAGGTCTTTCCCTTTAGGTTTTACCCCAACAATGTTTTCATTAGTTTCGCTCACTCTCGAAATCAAGCATTTTACAGCAGGTTGGAGCAGCCTGTATCTCAGCACAGGAATAAGGTAGGGAAGAATTCTAAGGATCATTTTGACTGCCTCCAGAAGTTAGATCAGATGGCAAATTGGATTTGGTGCTAGGTCTTTCCCTTTAGGTTTTACCCCAACAATGTTTTCATTAGTTTCGCTCACTCTCGAAATCAAGCATTTTACAGCAGGTTGGAGCAGCCTGTATCTCAGCACAGGAATAAGGTAGGGAAGAATTCTAAGGATCATTTTGACTGCCTCCAGAAGTTAGATCAGATGGCCAATGCAATTTGGTGCTAGGTCTTTCCCTTTAGGTTTTACCCCAACAATGTTTTCATTAGTTTCGCTCACTCTCGAAATCAAGCATTTTACAGCAGGTTGGAGCAGCCTGTATCTCAGCACAGGAATAAGGTAGGGAAGAATTGTAAGGATCATTTTGACTGCCTCCAGAAGTTAGATCAGATGGCAAATTGGATTTGGTGCTAGGTCTTTCCCTTTAGGTTTTACCCCAACAATGTTTTCATTAGTTTCGCTCACTCTCGAAATCAAGCATTTTACAGCAGGTTGGAGCAGCCTGTATCTCAGCACAGGAATAAGGTAGGGAAGAATTCAAATACTCATTTTGACTGCCTCCAGAAGTTAGATCAGATGGCAAATTGGATTTGGTGCTAGGTCTTTCCCTTTAGGTTTTACCCCAACAATGTTTTCATTAGTTTCGCTCACTCTCGAAATCAAGCATTTTACAGCAGGTTGGAGCAGCCTGTATCTCAGCACAGGAATAAGGTAGGGAAGAATTCTAAGGCTCATTTTGACTGCCTCCAGAAGTTAGATCAGATGGCAAATTGGATTTGGTGCTAGGTCTTTCCCTTTAGGTTTTACCCCAACAATGTTTTCATTAGTTTCGCTCACTCTCGAAATCAAGCATTTTACAGCAGGTTGGAGCAGCCTGTATCTCAGCACAGGAATAAGGTAGGGAAGAATTCAAATACTCATTTTGACTGCCTCCAGAAGTTAGATCAGATGGCAAATTGGATTTGGTGCTAGGTCTTTCCCTTTAGGTTTTACCCCAACAATGTTTTCATTAGTTTCGCTCACTCTCGAAATCAAGCATTTTACAGCAGGTT
Organism: Melanerpes formicivorus; assembly: GCF_026170545.1. NCBI lineage: Eukaryota > Metazoa > Chordata > Aves > Piciformes > Picidae > Melanerpes > Melanerpes formicivorus. The sequence goes on from NW_027142837.1 coordinate 27,124, forward strand.
GGAGCAGCCTGTATCTCAGCACAGGAATAAGGTAGGGAAGAATTCTAAGGATCATTTTGACTGCCTCCAGAAGTTAGATCAGATGGCAAATTGGATTTGGTGCTAGGTCTTTCCCTTTAGGTTTTACCCCAACAATGTTTTCATTAGTTTCGCTCACTCTCGAAATCAAGCATTTTACAGCAGGTTGGAGCAGCCTGTATCTCAGCACAGGAATAAGGTAGGGAAGAATTCAAATACTCATTTTGACTGCCTCCAGAAGTTAGATCAGATGGCCAATGCAATTTGGTGCTAGGTCTTTCCCTTTAGGTTTTACCCCAACAATGTTTTCATTAGTTTCGCTCACTCTCGAAATCAAGCATTTTACAGCAGGTTGGAGCAGCCTGTATCTCAGCACAGGAATAAGGTAGGGAAGAATTCAAATACTCATTTTGACTGCCTCCAGAAGTTAGATCAGATGGCCAATGGAATTTGGTGCTAGGTCTTTCCCTTTAGGTTTTACCCCAACAATGTTTTCATTAGTTTCGCTCACTCTCGAAATCAAGCATTTTACAGCAGGTTGGAGCAGCCTGTATCTCAGCACAGGAATAAGGTAGGGAAGAATTCTAAGGATCATTTTGACTGCCTCCAGAAGTTAGATCAGATGGCAAATTGGATTTGGTGCTAGGTCTTTCCCTTTAGGTTTTACCCCAACAATGTTTTCATTAGTTTCGCTCACTCTCGAAATCAAGCATTTTACAGCAGGTTGGAGCAGCCTGTATCTCAGCACAGGAATAAGGTAGGGAAGAATTCTAAGGATCATTTTGACTGCCTCCAGAAGTTAGATCAGATGGCAAATTGGATTTGGTGCTAGGTCTTTCCCTTTAGGTTTTACCCCAACAATGTTTTCATTAGTTTCGCTCACTCTCGAAATCAAGCATTTTACAGCAGGTTGGAGCAGCCTGTATCTCAGCACAGGAATAAGGTAGGGAAGAATTCAAATACTCATTTTGACTGCCTCCAGAAGTTAGATCAGATGGCCAATGCAATTTGGTGCTAGGCCTTTCCCTTTAGGTTTTACCCCAACAATGTTTTCATTAGTTTCGCTCACTCTCGAAATCAAGCATTTTACAGCAGGTTGGAGCAGCCTGTATCTCAGCACAGGAATAAGGTAGGGAAGAATTCTAAGGATCATTTTGACTGCCTCCAGAAGTTAGATCAGATGGCCAATGCAATTTGGTGCTAGGTCTTTCCCTTTAGGTTTTACCCCAACAATGTTTTCATTAGTTTCGCTCACTCTCGAAATCAAGCATTTTACAGCAGGTTGGAGCAGCCTGTATCTCAGCACAGGAATAAGGTAGGGAAGAATTCAAATACTCATTTTGACTGCCTCCAGAAGTTAGATCAGATGGCCGATGCAATTTGGTGCTAGGTCTTTCCCTTTAGGTTTTACCCCAACAATGTTTTCATTAGTTTCGCTCACTCTCGAAATCAAGCATTTTACAGCAGGTTGGAGCAGCCTGTATCTCAGCACAGGAATAAGGTAGGGAAGAATTCAAATACTCATTTTGACTGCCTCCAGAAGTTAGATCAGATGGCCAATGGAATTTGGTGCTAGGTCTTTCCCTTTAGGTTTTACCCCAACAATGTTTTCATTAGTTTCGCTCACTCTCGAAATCAAGCATTTTACAGCAGGTTGGAGCAGCCTGTATCTCAGCACAGGAATAAGGTAGGGAAGAATTCTAAGGATCATTTTGACTGCCTCCAGAAGTTAGATCAGATGGCAAATTGGATTTGGTGCTAGGTCTTTCCCTTTAGGTTTTACCCCAACAATGTTTTCATTAGTTTCGCTCACTCTCGAAATCAAGCATTTTACAGCAGGTTGGAGCAGCCTGTATCTCAGCACAGGAATAAGGTAGGGAAGAATTCTAAGGATCATTTTGACTGCCTCCAGAAGTTAGATCAGATGGCAAATTGGATTTGGTGCTAGGTCTTTCCCTTTAGGTTTTACCCCAACAATGTTTTCATTAGTTTCGCTCACTCTCGAAATCAAGCATTTTACAGCAGCTTGGAGCAGCCTGTATCTCAGCACAGGAATAAGGTAGGGAAGAATTCTAAGGATCATTTTGACTGCCTCCAGAAGTTAGATCAGATGGCCAATGGAATTTGGTGCTAGGTCTTTCCCTTTAGGTTTTACCCCAACAATGTTTTCATTAGTTTCGCTCACTCTCGAAATCAAGCATTTTACAGCAGGTTGGAGCAGCCTGTATCTCAGCACAGGAATAAGGTAGGGAAGAATTCTAAGGATCGTTTTGACTGCCTCCAGAAGTTAGATCAGATGGCCAATGGAATTTGGTGCTAGGTCTTTCCCTTTAGGTTTTACCCCAACAATGTTTTCATTAGTTTCGCTCACTCTCGAAATCAAGCATTTTACAGCAGGTTGGAGCAGCCTGTATCTCAGCACAGGAATAAGGTAGGGAAGAATTCTAAGGCTCATTTTGACTGCCTCCAGAAGTTAGATCAGATGGCAAATTGGATTTGGTGCTAGGTCTTTCCCTTTAGGTGTTACCCCAACAATGTTTTCATTAGTTTCGCTCACTCTCGAAATCAAGCATTTTACAGCAGGTTGGAGCAGCCTGTATCTCAGCACAGGAATAAGGTAGGGAAGAATTCTAAGGATCATTTTGACTGCCTCCAGAAGTTAGATCAGATGGCAAATTGGATTTGGTGCTAGGTCTTTCCCTTTAGGTTTTACCCCAACAATGTTTTCATTAGTTTCGCTCACTCTCGAAATCAAGCATTTTACAGCAGGTTGGAGCAGCCTGTATCTCAGCACAGGAATAAGGTAGGGAAGAATTCTAAGGATCATTTTGACTGCCTCCAGAAGTTAGATCAGATGGCAAATTGGATTTGGTGCTAGGTCTTTCCCTTTAGGTTTTACCCCAACAATGTTTTCATTAGTTTCGCTCACTCTCGAAATCAAGCATTTTACAGCAGGTTGGAGCAGCCTGTATCTCAGCACAGGAATAAGGTAGGGAAGAATTCTAAGGATCATTTTGACTGCCTCCAGAAGTTAGATCAGATGGCAAATTGGATTTGGTGCTAGGTCTTTCCCTTTAGGTTTTACCCCAACAATGTTTTCATTAGTTTCGCTCACTCTCGAAATCAAGCATTTTACAGCAGGTTGGAGCAGCCTGTATCTCAGCACAGGAATAAGGTAGGGAAGAATTCTAAGGATCATTTTGACTGCCTCCAGAAGTTAGATCAGATGGCCAATGCAATTTGGTGCTAGGTCTTTCCCTTTAGGTTTTACCCCAACAATGTTTTCATTAGTTTCGCTCACTCTCGAAATCAAGCATTTTACAGCAGGTTGGAGCAGCCTGTATCTCAGCACAGGAATAAGGTAGGGAAGAATTCTAAGGATCATTTTGACTGCCTCCAGAAGTTAGATCAGATGGCAAATTGGATTTGGTGCTAGGTCTTTCCCTTTAGGTTTTACCCCAACAATGTTTTCATTAGTTTCGCTCACTCTCGAAATCAAGCATTTTACAGCAGGTTGGAGCAGCCTGTATCTCAGCACAGGAATAAGGTAGGGAAGAATTCTAAGGATCATTTTGACTGCCTCCAGAAGTTAGATCAGATGGCAAATTGGATTTGGTGCTAGGTCTTTCCCTTTAGGTTTTACCCCAACAATGTTTTCATTAGTTTCGCTCACTCTCGAAATCAAGCATTTTACAGCAGGTTGGAGCAGCCTGTATCTCAGCACAGGAATAAGGTAGGGAAGAATTCAAATACTCATTTTGACTGCCTCCAGAAGTTAGATCAGATGGCCAATGGAATTTGGTGCTAGGTCTTTCCCTTTAGGTTTTACCCCAACAATGTTTTCATTAGTTTCGCTCACTCTCGAAATCAAGCATTTTACAGCAGGTTGGAGCAGCCTGTATCTCAGCACAGGAATAAGGTAGGGAAGAATTCTAAGGATCATTTTGACTGCCTCCAGAAGTTAGATCAGATGGCAAATTGGATTTGGTGCTAGGTCTTTCCCTTTAGGTTTTACCCCAACAATGTTTTCATTAGTTTCGCTCACTCTCGAAATCAAGCATTTTACAGCAGGTTGGAGCAGCCTGTATCTCAGCACAGGAATAAGGTAGGGAAGAATTCTAAGGATCATTTTGACTGCCTCCAGAAGTTAGATCAGATGGCAAATTGGATTTGGTGCTAGGTCTTTCCCTTTAGGTTTTACCCCAACAATGTTTTCATTAGTTTCGCTCACTCTCGAAATCAAGCATTTTACAGCAGGTTGGAGCAGCCTGTATCTCAGCACAGGAATAAGGTAGGGAAGAATTCAAATACTCATTTTGACTGCCTCCAGAAGTTAGATCAGATGGCCAATGCAATTTGGTGCTAGGCCTTTCCCTTTAGGTTTTACCCCAACAATGTTTTCATTAGTTTCGCTCACTCTCGAAATCAAGCATTTTACAGCAGGTTGGAGCAGCCTGTATCTCAGCACAGGAATAAGGTAGGGAAGAATTCTAAGGATCATTTTGACTGCCTCCAGAAGTTAGATCAGATGGCCAATGCAATTTGGTGCTAGGTCTTTCCCTTTAGGTTTTACCCCAACAATGTTTTCATTAGTTTCGCTCACTCTCGAAATCAAGCATTTTACAGCAGGTTGGAGCAGCCTGTATCTCAGCACAGGAATAAGGTAGGGAAGAATTCAAATACTCATTTTGACTGCCTCCAGAAGTTAGATCAGATGGCAAATTGGATTTGGTGCTAGGTCTTTCCCTTTAGGTTTTACCCCAACAATGTTTTCATTAGTTTCGCTCACTCTCGAAATCAAGCATTTTACAGCAGGTTGGAGCAGCCTGTATCTCAGCACAGGAATAAGGTAGGGAAGAATTCTAAGGATCATTTTGACTGCCTCCAGAAGTTAGATCAGATGGCAAATTGGATTTGGTGCTAGGTCTTTCCCTTTAGGTTTTACCCCAACAATGTTTTCATTAGTTTCGCTCACTCTCGAAATCAAGCATTTTACAGCAGGTTGGAGCAGCCTGTATCTCAGCACAGGAATAAGGTAGGGAAGAATTCAAATACTCATTTTGACTGCCTCCAGAAGTTAGATCAGATGGCCAATGCAATTTGGTGCTAGGTCTTTCCCTTTAGGTTTTACCCCAACAATGTTTTCATTAGTTTCGCTCACTCTCGAAATCAAGCATTTTACAGCAGGTTGGAGCAGCCTGTATCTCAGCACAGGAATAAGGTAGGGAAGAATTCAAATACTCATTTTGACTGCCTCCAGAAGTTAGATCAGATGGCAAATTGGATTTGGTGCTAGGTCTTTCCCTTTAGGTTTTACCCCAACAATGTTTTCATTAGTTTCGCTCACTCTCGAAATCAAGCATTTTACAGCAGGTTGGAGCAGCCTGTATCTCAGCACAGGAATAAGGTAGGGAAGAATTCTAAGGATCATTTTGACTGCCTCCAGAAGTTAGATCAGATGGCAAATTGGATTTGGTGCTAGGTCTTTCCCTTTAGGTTTTACCCCAACAATGTTTTCATTAGTTTCGCTCACTCTCGAAATCAAGCATTTTACAGCAGGTTGGAGCAGCCTGTATCTCAGCACAGGAATAAGGTAGGGAAGAATTCTAAGGATCATTTTGACTGCCTCCAGAAGTTAGATCAGATGGCAAATTGGATTTGGTGCTAGGTCTTTCCCTTTAGGTTTTACCCCAACAATGTTTTCATTAGTTTCGCTCACTCTCGAAATCAAGCATTTTACAGCAGGTTGGAGCAGCCTGTATCTCAGCACAGGAATAAGGTAGGGAAGAATTCAAATACTCATTTTGACTGCCTCCAGAAGTTAGATCAGATGGCCAATGCAATTTGGTGCTAGGCCTTTCCCTTTAGGTTTTACCCCAACAATGTTTTCATTAGTTTCGCTCACTCTCGAAATCAAGCATTTTACAGCAGGTTGGAGCAGCCTGTATCTCAGCACAGGAATAAGGTAGGGAAGAATTCTAAGGATCATTTTGACTGCCTCCAGAAGTTAGATCAGATGGCCAATGCAATTTGGTGCTAGGTCTTTCCCTTTAGGTTTTACCCCAACAATGTTTTCATTAGTTTTGCTCACTCTCGAAATCAAGCATTTTACAGCAGGTTGGAGCAGCCTGTATCTCAGCACAGGAATAAGGTAGGGAAGAATTCTAAGGATCATTTTGACTGCCTCCAGAAGTTAGATCAGATGGCAAATTGGATTTGGTGCTAGGTCTTTCCCTTTAGGTTTTACCCCAACAATGTTTTCATTAGTTTCGCTCACTCTCGAAATCAAGCATTTTACAGCAGGTTGGAGCAGCCTGTATCTCAGCACAGGAATAAGGTAGGGAAGAATTCTAAGGATCATTTTGACTGCCCCCAGAAGTTAGATCAGATGGCAAATTGGATTTGGTGCTAGGTCTTTCCCTTTAGGTTTTACCCCAACAATGTTTTCATTAGTTTCGCTCACTCTCGAAATCAAGCATTTTACAGCAGGTTGGAGCAGCCTGTATCTCAGCACAGGAATAAGGTAGGGAAGAATTCTAAGGATCATTTTGACTGCCTCCAGAAGTTAGATCAGATGGCAAATTGGATTTGGTGCTAGGTCTTTCCCTTTAGGTTTTACCCCAACAATGTTTTCATTAGTTTCGCTCACTGTCGAAATCAAGCATTTTACAGCAGGTTGGAGCAGCCTGTATCTCAGCACAGGAATAAGGTAGGGAAGAATTCTAAGGATCATTTTGACTGCCTCCAGAAGTTAGATCAGATGGCCAATGCAATTTGGTGCTAGGTCTTTCCCTTTAGGTTTTACCCCAACAATGTTTTCATTAGTTTCGCTCACTCTCGAAATCAAGCATTTTACAGCAGGTTGGAGCAGCCTGTATCTCAGCACAGGAATAAGGTAGGGAAGAATTCAAATACTCATTTTGACTGCCTCCAGAAGTTAGATCAGATGGCCAATGGAATTTGGTGCTAGGTCTTTCCCTTTAGGTTTTACCCCAACAATGTTTTCATTAGTTTCGCTCACTCTCGAAATCAAGCATTTTACAGCAGGTTGGAGCAGCCTGTATCTCAGCACAGGAATAAGGTAGGGAAGAATTCAAATACTCATTTTGACTGCCTCCAGAAGTTAGATCAGATGGCCAATGGAATTTGGTGCTAGGTCTTTCCCTTTAGGTTTTACCCCAACAATGTTTTCATTAGTTTCGCTCACTCTCGAAATCAAGCATTTTACAGCAGGTTGGAGCAGCCTGTATCTCAGCACAGGAATAAGGTAGGGAAGAATTCTAAGGATCATTTTGACTGCCTCCAGAAGTTAGATCAGATGGCAAATTGGATTTGGTGCTAGGTCTTTCCCTTTAGGTTTTACCCCAACAATGTTTTCATTAGTTTCGCTCACTCTCGAAATCAAGCATTTTACAGCAGGTTGGAGCAGCCTGTATCTCAGCACAGGAATAAGGTAGGGAAGAATTCTAAGGATCATTTTGACTGCCTCCAGAAGTTAGATCAGATGGCAAATTGGATTTGGTGCTAGGTCTTTCCCTTTAGGTTTTACCCCAACAATGTTTTCATTAGTTTCGCTCACTCTCGAAATCAAGCATTTTACAGCAGGTTGGAGCAGCCTGTATCTCAGCACAGGAATAAGGTAGGGAAGAATTCTAAGGATCATTTTGACTGCCTCCAGAAGTTAGATCAGATGGCAAACTGGATTTGGTGCTAGGTCTTTCCCTTTAGGTTTTACCCCAACAATGTTTTCATTAGTTTCGCTCACTCTCGAAATCAAGCATTTTACAGCAGGTTGGAGCAGCCTGTATCTCAGCACAGGAATAAGGTAGGGAAGAATTCTAAGGATCATTTTGACTGCCTCCAGAAGTTAGATCAGATGGGCAATGCAATTTGGTGCTAGGTCTTTCCCTTTAGGTTTTACCCCAACAATGTTTTCATTAGTTTCGCTCACTCTCGAAATCAAGCATTTTACAGCAGGTTGGAGCAGCCTGTATCTCAGCACAGGAATAAGGTAGGGAAGAATTCAAATACTCATTTTGACTGCCTCCAGAAGTTAGATCAGATGGCCAATGCAATTTGGTGCTAGGTCTTTCCCTTTAGGTTTTACCCCAACAATGTTTTCATTAGTTTTGCTCACTCTCGAAATCAAGCATTTTACAGCAGGTTGGAGCAGCCTGTATCTCAGCACAGGAATAAGGTAGGGAAGAATTCTAAGGATCATTTTGACTGCCTCCAGAAGTTAGATCAGATGGCCAATGCAATTTGGTGCTAGGTCTTTCCCTTTAGGTTTTACCCCAACAATGTTTTCATTAGTTTCGCTCACTCTCGAAATCAAGCATTTTACAGCAGGTTGGAGCAGCCTGTATCTCAGCACAGGAATAAGGTAGGGAAGAATTCTAAGGATCATTTTGACTGCCTCCAGAAGTTAGATCAGATGGCAAATTGGATTTGGTGCTAGGTCTTTCCCTTTAGGTTTTACCCCAACAATGTTTTCATTAGTTTCGCTCACTCTCGAAATCAAGCATTTTACAGCAGGTTGGAGCAGCCTGTATCTCAGCACAGGAATAAGGTAGGGAAGAATTCTAAGGATCATTTTGACTGCCTCCAGAAGTTAGATCAGATGGCAAATTGGATTTGGTGCTAGGTCTTTCCCTTTAGGTTTTACCCCAACAATGTTTTCATTAGTTTCGCTCACTCTCGAAATCAAGCATTTTACAGCAGGTTGGAGCAGCCTGTATCTCAGCACAGGAATAAGGTAGGGAAGAATTCAAATACTCATTTTGACTGCCTCCAGAAGTTAGATCAGATGGCCAATGGAATTTGGTGCTAGGTCTTTCCCTTTAGGTTTTACCCCAACAATGTTTTCATTAGTTTCGCTCACTCTCGAAATCAAGCATTTTACAGCAGGTTGGAGCAGCCTGTATCTCAGCACAGGAATAAGGTAGGGAAGAATTCTAAGGATCATTTTGACTGCCTCCAGAAGTTAGATCAGATGGCAAATTGGATTTGGTGCTAGGTCTTTCCCTTTAGGTTTTACCCCAACAATGTTTTCATTAGTTTCGCTCACTCTCGAAATCAAGCATTTTACAGCAGGTTGGAGCAGCCTGTATCTCAGCACAGGAATAAGGTAGGGAAGAATTCTAAGGATCATTTTGACTGCCTCCAGAAGTTAGATCAGATGGCAAATTGGATTTGGTGCTAGGTCTTTCCCTTTAGGTTTTACCCCAACAATGTTTTCATTAGTTTCGCTCACTCTCGAAATCAAGCATTTTACAGCAGGTTGGAGCAGCCTGTATCTCAGCACAGGAATAAGGTAGGGAAGAATTCAAATACTCATTTTGACTGCCTCCAGAAGTTAGATCAGATGGCCAATGCAATTTGGTGCTAGGCCTTTCCCTTTAGGTTTTACCCCAACAATGTTTTCATTAGTTTCGCTCACTCTCGAAATCAAGCATTTTACAGCAGGTTGGAGCAGCCTGTATCTCAGCACAGGAATAAGGTAGGGAAGAATTCTAAGGATCATTTTGACTGCCTCCAGAAGTTAGATCAGATGGCCAATGCAATTTGGTGCTAGGTCTTTCCCTTTAGGTTTTACCCCAACAATGTTTTCATTAGTTTCGCTCACTCTCGAAATCAAGCATTTTACAGCAGGTTGGAGCAGCCTGTATCTCAGCACAGGAATAAGGTAGGGAAGAATTCAAATACTCATTTTGACTGCCTCCAGAAGTTAGATCAGATGGCAAATTGGATTTGGTGCTAGGTCTTTCCCTTTAGGTTTTACCCCAACAATGTTTTCATTAGTTTCGCTCACTCTCGAAATCAAGCATTTTACAGCAGGTTGGAGCAGCCTGTATCTCAGCACAGGAATAAGGTAGGGAAGAATTCTAAGGATCATTTTGACTGCCTCCAGAAGTTAGATCAGATGGCAAATTGGATTTGGTGCTAGGTCTTTCCCTTTAGGTTTTACCCCAACAATGTTTTCATTAGTTTCGCTCACTCTCGAAATCAAGCATTTTACAGCAGGTTGGAGCAGCCTGTATCTCAGCACAGGAATAAGGTAGGGAAGAATTCAAATACTCATTTTGACTGCCTCCAGAAGTTAGATCAGATGGCCAATGCAATTTGGTGCTAGGTCTTTCCCTTTAGGTTTTACCCCAACAATGTTTTCATTAGTTTCGCTCACTCTCGAAATCAAGCATTTTACAGCAGGTTGGAGCAGCCTGTATCTCAGCACAGGAATAAGGTAGGGAAGAATTCAAATACTCATTTTGACTGCCTCCAGAAGTTAGATCAGATGGCAAATTGGATTTGGTGCTAGGTCTTTCCCTTTAGGTTTTACCCCAACAATGTTTTCATTAGTTTCGCTCACTCTCGAAATCAAGCATTTTACAGCAGGTTGGAGCAGCCTGTATCTCAGCACAGGAATAAGGTAGGGAAGAATTCTAAGGATCATTTTGACTGCCTCCAGAAGTTAGATCAGATGGCAAATTGGATTTGGTGCTAGGTCTTTCCCTTTAGGTTTTACCCCAACAATGTTTTCATTAGTTTCGCTCACTCTCGAAATCAAGCATTTTACAGCAGGTTGGAGCAGCCTGTATCTCAGCACAGGAATAAGGTAGGGAAGAATTCTAAGGATCATTTTGACTGCCTCCAGAAGTTAGATCAGATGGCAAATTGGATTTGGTGCTAGGTCTTTCCCTTTAGGTTTTACCCCAACAATGTTTTCATTAGTTTCGCTCACTCTCGAAATCAAGCATTTTACAGCAGGTTGGAGCAGCCTGTATCTCAGCACAGGAATAAGGTAGGGAAGAATTCAAATACTCATTTTGACTGCCTCCAGAAGTTAGATCAGATGGCCAATGCAATTTGGTGCTAGGCCTTTCCCTTTAGGTTTTACCCCAACAATGTTTTCATTAGTTTCGCTCACTCTCGAAATCAAGCATTTTACAGCAGGTTGGAGCAGCCTGTATCTCAGCACAGGAATAAGGTAGGGAAGAATTCTAAGGATCATTTTGACTGCCTCCAGAAGTTAGATCAGATGGCCAATGCAATTTGGTGCTAGGTCTTTCCCTTTAGGTTTTACCCCAACAATGTTTTCATTAGTTTTGCTCACTCTCGAAATCAAGCATTTTACAGCAGGTTGGAGCAGCCTGTATCTCAGCACAGGAATAAGGTAGGGAAGAATTCTAAAGCTCATTTTGACTGCCTCCAGAAGTTAGATCAGATGGCAAATTGGATTTGGTGCTAGGTCTTTCCCTTTAGGTTTTACCCCAACAATGTTTTCATTAGTTTCGCTCACTCTCGAAATCAAGCATTTTACAGCAGGTTGGAGCAGCCTGTATCTCAGCACAGGAATAAGGTAGGGAAGAATTCTAAGGATCATTTTGACTGCCTCCAGAAGTTAGATCAGATGGCAAATTGGATTTGGTGCTAGGTCTTTCCCTTTAGGTTTTACCCCAACAATGTTTTCATTAGTTTCGCTCACTCTCGAAATCAAGCATTTTACAGCAGGTTGGAGCAGCCTGTATCTCAGCACAGGAATAAGGTAGGGAAGAATTCTAAGGATCATTTTGACTGCCCCCAGAAGTTAGATCAGATGGCAAATTGGATTTGGTGCTAGGTCTTTCCCTTTAGGTTTTACCCCAACAATGTTTTCATTAGTTTCGCTCACTCTCGAAATCAAGCATTTTACAGCAGGTTGGAGCAGCCTGTATCTCAGCACAGGAATAAGGTAGGGAAGAATTCTAAGGATCATTTTGACTGCCTCCAGAAGTTAGATCAGATGGCAAATTGGATTTGGTGCTAGGTCTTTCCCTTTAGGTTTTACCCCAACAATGTTTTCATTAGTTTCGCTCACTGTCGAAATCAAGCATTTTACAGCAGGTTGGAGCAGCCTGTATCTCAGCACAGGAATAAGGTAGGGAAGAATTCTAAGGATCATTTTGACTGCCTCCAGAAGTTAGATCAGATGGCCAATGCAATTTGGTGCTAGGTCTTTCCCTTTAGGTTTTACCCCAACAATGTTTTCATTAGTTTCGCTCACTCTCGAAATCAAGCATTTTACAGCAGGTTGGAGCAGCCTGTATCTCAGCACAGGAATAAGGTAGGGAAGAATTCAAATACTCATTTTGACTGCCTCCAGAAGTTAGATCAGATGGCCAATGGAATTTGGTGCTAGGTCTTTCCCTTTAGGTTTTACCCCAACAATGTTTTCATTAGTTTCGCTCACTCTCGAAATCAAGCATTTTACAGCAGGTTGGAGCAGCCTGTATCTCAGCACAGGAATAAGGTAGGGAAGAATTCAAATACTCATTTTGACTGCCTCCAGAAGTTAGATCAGATGGCCAATGGAATTTGGTGCTAGGTCTTTCCCTTTAGGTTTTACCCCAACAATGTTTTCATTAGTTTCGCTCACTCTCGAAATCAAGCATTTTACAGCAGGTTGGAGCAGCCTGTATCTCAGCACAGGAATAAGGTAGGGAAGAATTCTAAGGATCATTTTGACTGCCTCCAGAAGTTAGATCAGATGGCAAATTGGATTTGGTGCTAGGTCTTTCCCTTTAGGTTTTACCCCAACAATGTTTTCATTAGTTTCGCTCACTCTCGAAATCAAGCATTTTACAGCAGGTTGGAGCAGCCTGTATCTCAGCACAGGAATAAGGTAGGGAAGAATTCTAAGGATCATTTTGACTGCCTCCAGAAGTTAGATCAGATGGCAAATTGGATTTGGTGCTAGGTCTTTCCCTTTAGGTTTTACCCCAACAATGTTTTCATTAGTTTCGCTCACTCTCGAAATCAAGCATTTTACAGCAGGTTGGAGCAGCCTGTATCTCAGCACAGGAATAAGGTAGGGAAGAATTCTAAGGATCATTTTGACTGCCTCCAGAAGTTAGATCAGATGGCAAACTGGATTTGGTGCTAGGTCTTTCCCTTTAGGTTTTACCCCAACAATGTTTTCATTAGTTTCGCTCACTCTCGAAATCAAGCATTTTACAGCAGGTTGGAGCAGCCTGTATCTCAGCACAGGAATAAGGTAGGGAAGAATTCTAAGGATCATTTTGACTGCCTCCAGAAGTTAGATCAGATGGGCAATGCAATTTGGTGCTAGGTCTTTCCCTTTAGGTTTTACCCCAACAATGTTTTCATTAGTTTCGCTCACTCTCGAAATCAAGCATTTTACAGCAGGTTGGAGCAGCCTGTATCTCAGCACAGGAATAAGGTAGGGAAGAATTCAAATACTCATTTTGACTGCCTCCAGAAGTTAGATCAGATGGCCAATGCAATTTGGTGCTAGGCCTTTCCCTTTAGGTTTTACCCCAACAATGTTTTCATTAGTTTCGCTCACTCTCGAAATCAAGCATTTTACAGCAGGTTGGAGCAGCCTGTATCTCAGCACAGGAATAAGGTAGGGAAGAATTCTAAGGATCATTTTGACTGCCTCCAGAAGTTAGATCAGATGGCAAATTGGATTTGGTGCTAGGTCTTTCCCTTTAGGTTTTACCCCAACAATGTTTTCATTAGTTTCGCTCACTCTCGAAATCAAGCATTTTACAGCAGGTTGGAGCAGCCTGTATCTCAGCACAGGAATAAGGTAGGGAAGAATTCTAAGGATCATTTTGACTGCCTCCAGAAGTTAGATCAGATGGCCAATGCAATTTGGTGCTAGGCCTTTCCCTTTAGGTTTTACCCCAACAATGTTTTCATTAGTTTCGCTCACTCTCGAAATCAAGCATTTTACAGCAGGTTGGAGCAGCCTGTATCTCAGCACAGGAATAAGGTAGGGAAGAATTCTAAGGCTCATTTTGACTGCCTCCAGAAGTTAGATCAGATGGCAAATTGGATTTGGTGCTAGGTCTTTCCCTTTAGGTTTTACCCCAACAATGTTTTCATTAGTTTCGCTCACTCTCGAAATCAAGCATTTTACAGCAGGTTGGAGCAGCCTGTATCTCAGCACAGGAATAAGGTAGGGAAGAATTCTAAGGCTCATTTTGACTGCCTCCAGAAGTTAGATCAGATGGCAAATTGGATTTGGTGCTAGGTCTTTCCCTTTAGGTTTTACCCCAACAATGTTTTCATTAGTTTCGCTCACTCTCGAAATCAAGCATTTTACAGCAGGTTGGAGCAGCCTGTATCTCAGCACAGGAATAAGGTAGGGAAGAATTCAAATACTCATTTTGACTGCCTCCAGAAGTTAGATCAGATGGCCAATGCAATTTGGTGCTAGGCCTTTCCCTTTAGGTTTTACCCCAACAATGTTTTCATTAGTTTCGCTCACTCTCGAAATCAAGCATTTTACAGCAGGTTGGAGCAGCCTGTATCTCAGCACAGGAATAAGGTAGGGAAGAATTCAAATACTCATTTTGACTGCCTCCAGAAGTTAGATCAGATGGCAAATTGGATTTGGTGCTAGGTCTTTCCCTTTAGGTTTTACCCCAACAATGTTTTCATTAGTTTCGCTCACTCTCGAAATCAAGCATTTTACAGCAGGTTGGAGCAGCCTGTATCTCAGCACAGGAATAAGGTAGGGAAGAATTCTAAGGATCATTTTGACTGCCTCCAGAAGTTAGATCAGATGGCAAATTGGATTTGGTGCTAGGTCTTTCCCTTTAGGTTTTACCCCAACAATGTTTTCATTAGTTTCGCTCACTCTCGAAATCAAGCATTTTACAGCAGGTTGGAGCAGCCTGTATCTCAGCACAGGAATAAGGTAGGGAAGAATTCAAATACTCATTTTGACTGCCTCCAGAAGTTAGATCAGATGGCCAATGCAATTTGGTGCTAGGCCTTTCCCTTTAGGTTTTACCCCAACAATGTTTTCATTAGTTTCGCTCACTCTCGAAATCAAGCATTTTACAGCAGGTTGGAGCAGCCTGTATCTCAGCACAGGAATAAGGTAGGGAAGAATTCTAAGGATCATTTTGACTGCCTCCAGAAGTTAGATCAGATGGCAAATTGGGTTTGGTGCTAGGTCTTTCCCTTTAGGTTTTACCCCAACAATGTTTTCATTAGTTTCGCTCACTCTCGAAATCAAGCATTTTACAGCAGGTTGGAGCAGCCTGTATCTCAGCACAGGAATAAGGTAGGGAAGAATTCTAAGGATCATTTTGACTGCCTCCAGAAGTTAGATCAGATGGCCAATGGAATTTGGTGCTAGGTCTTTCCCTTTAGGTTTTACCCCAACAATGTTTTCATTAGTTTCGCTCACTCTCGAAATCAAGCATTTTACAGCAGGTTGGAGCAGCCTGTATCTCAGCACAGGAATAAGGTAGGGAAGAATTCTAAGGCTCATTTTGACTGCCTCCAGAAGTTAGATCAGATGGCAAATTGGATTTGGTGCTAGGTCTTTCCCTTTAGGTTTTACCCCAACAATGTTTTCATTAGTTTCGCTCACTCTCGAAATCAAGCATTTTACAGCAGGTTGGAGCAGCCTGTATCTCAGCACAGGAATAAGGTAGGGAAGAATTCTAAGGATCATTTTGACTGCCTCCAGAAGTTAGATCAGATGGCCAATGGAATTTGGTGCTAGGTCTTTCCCTTTAGGTTTTACCCCAACAATGTTTTCATTAGTTTCGCTCACTCTCGAAATCAAGCATTTTACAGCAGGTTGGAGCAGCCTGTATCTCAGCACAGGAATAAGGTAGGGAAGAATTCAAATACTCATTTTGACTGCCTCCAGAAGTTAGATCAGATGGCCAATGGAATTTGGTGCTAGGTCTTTCCCTTTAGGTTTTACCCCAACAATGTTTTCATTAGTTTCGCTCACTCTCGAAATCAAGCATTTTACAGCAGGTTGGAGCAGCCTGTATCTCAGCACAGGAATAAGGTAGGGAAGAATTCTAAGGATCATTTTGACTGCCTCCAGAAGTTAGATCAGATGGCAAATTGGATTTGGTGCTAGGTCTTTCCCTTTAGGTTTTACCCCAACAATGTTTTCATTAGTTTCGCTCACTCTCGAAATCAAGCATTTTACAGCAGGTTGGAGCAGCCTGTATCTCAGCACAGGAATAAGGTAGGGAAGAATTCTAAGGATCATTTTGACTGCCTCCAGAAGTTAGATCAGATGGCCAATGGAATTTGGTGCCAGGTCTTTCCCTTTAGGTTTTACCCCAACAATGTTTTCATTAGTTTCTCTCACTCTCGAAATCAAGCATTTTACAGCAGGTCGGAGCAGCCTGTATCTCAGCACAGGAATAAGGTAGGGAAGAATTCTAAGGATCATTTTGACTGCCTCCAGAAGTTAGATCAGATGGCAAATTGGATTTGGTGCTAGGTCTTTCCCTTTAGGTTTTACCCCAACAATGTTTTCATTAGTTTCGCTCACTCTCGAAATCAAGCATTTTACAGCAGGTTGGAGCAGCCTGTATCTCAGCACAGGAATAAGGTAGGGAAGAATTCTAAGGATCATTTTGACTGCCTCCAGAAGTTAGATCAGATGGCAAATTGGATTTGGTGCTAGGTCTTTCCCTTTAGGTTTTACCCCAACAATGTTTTCATTAGTTTCGCTCACTCTCGAAATCAAGCATTTTACAGCAGGTTGGAGCAGCCTGTATCACAGCACAGGAATAAGGTAGGGAAGAATTCTAAGGATCATTTTGACTGCCTCCAGAAGTTAGATCAGATGGCCAATGGAATTTGGTGCTAGGTCTTTCCCTTTAGGTTTTACCCCAACAATGTTTTCATTAGTTTCGCTCACTCTCGAAATCAAGCATTTTACAGCAGGTTGGAGCAGCCTGTATCTCAGCACAGGAATAAGGTAGGGAAGAATTCTAAGGATCATTTTGACTGCCTCCAGAAGTTAGATCAGATGGGCAATGCAATTTGGTGCTAGGTCTTTCCCTTTAGGTTTTACCCCAACAATGTTTTCATTAGTTTCGCTCACTCTCGAAATCAAGCATTTTACAGCAGGTTGGAGCAGCCTGTATCTCAGCACAGGAATAAGGTAGGGAAGAATTCAAATACTCATTTTGACTGCCTCCAGAAGTTAGATCAGATGGCCAATGCAATTTGGTGCTAGGCCTTTCCCTTTAGGTTTTACCCCAACAATGTTTTCATTAGTTTCGCTCACTCTCGAAATCAAGCATTTTACAGCAGGTTGGAGCAGCCTGTATCTCAGCACAGGAATAAGGTAGGGAAGAATTCTAAGGATCATTTTGACTGCCTCCAGAAGTTAGATCAGATGGCAAATTGGATTTGGTGCTAGGTCTTTCCCTTTAGGTTTTACCCCAACAATGTTTTCATTAGTTTCGCTCACTCTCGAAATCAAGCATTTTACAGCAGGTTGGAGCAGCCTGTATCTCAGCACAGGAATAAGGTAGGGAAGAATTCTAAGGATCATTTTGACTGCCTCCAGAAGTTAGATCAGATGGCCAATGCAATTTGGTGCTAGGCCTTTCCCTTTAGGTTTTACCCCAACAATGTTTTCATTAGTTTCGCTCACTCTCGAAATCAAGCATTTTACAGCAGGTTGGAGCAGCCTGTATCTCAGCACAGGAATAAGGTAGGGAAGAATTCTAAGGCTCATTTTGACTGCCTCCAGAAGTTAGATCAGATGGCAAATTGGATTTGGTGCTAGGTCTTTCCCTTTAGGTTTTACCCCAACAATGTTTTCATTAGTTTCGCTCACTCTCGAAATCAAGCATTTTACAGCAGGTTGGAGCAGCCTGTATCTCAGCACAGGAATAAGGTAGGGAAGAATTCTAAGGATCATTTTGACTGCCTCCAGAAGTTAGATCAGATGGCAAATTGGATTTGGTGCTAGGTCTTTCCCTTTAGGTTTTACCCCAACAATGTTTTCATTAGTTTCGCTCACTCTTGAAATCAAGCATTTTACAGCAGGTTGGAGCAGCCTGTATCTCAGCACAGGAATAAGGTAGGGAAGAATTCAAATACTCATTTTGACTGCCTCCAGAAGTTAGATCAGATGGCCAATGCAATTTGGTGCTAGGCCTTTCCCTTTAGGTTTTACCCCAACAATGTTTTCATTAGTTTCGCTCACTCTCGAAATCAAGCATTTTACAGCAGGTTGGAGCAGCCTGTATCTCAGCACAGGAATAAGGTAGGGAAGAATTCAAATACTCATTTTGACTGCCTCCAGAAGTTAGATCAGATGGCAAATTGGATTTGGTGCTAGGTCTTTCCCTTTAGGTTTTACCCCAACAATGTTTTCATTAGTTTCGCTCACTCTCGAAATCAAGCATTTTACAGCAGGTTGGAGCAGCCTGTATCTCAGCACAGGAATAAGGTAGGGAAGAATTCTAAGGATCATTTTGACTGCCTGCAGAAGTTAGATCAGATGGGCAATGCAATTTGGTGCTAGGCCTTTCCCTTTAGGTTTTACCCCAACAATGTTTTCATTAGTTTCGCTCACTCTCGAAATCAAGCATTTTACAGCAAGGTTGGAGCAGCCTGTATCTCAGCACAGGAATAAGGTAGGGAAGAATTCAAATACTCATTTTGACTGCCTCCAGAAGTTAGATCAGATGGCCAATGCAATTTGGTGCTAGGTCTTTCCCTTTAGGTTTTACCCCAACAATGTTTTCATTAGTTTCGCTCACTCTCGAAATCAAGCATTTTACAGCAGGTTGGAGCAGCCTGTATCTCAGCACAGGAATAAGGTAGGGAAGAATTCAAATACTCATTTTGACTGCCTCCAGAAGTTAGATCAGATGGCCAATGGAATTTGGTGCTAGGTCTTTCCCTTTAGGTTTTACCCCAACAATGTTTTCATTAGTTTCGCTCACTCTCGAAATCAAGCATTTTACAGCAGGTTGGAGCAGCCTGTATCTCAGCACAGGAATAAGGTAGGGAAGAATTCTAAGGATCATTTTGACTGCCTCCAGAAGTTAGATCAGATGGCAAATTGGATTTGGTGCTAGGTCTTTCCCTTTAGGTTTTACCCCAACAATGTTTTCATTAGTTTCGCTCACTCTCGAAATCAAGCATTTTACAGCAGGTTGGAGCAGCCTGTATCTCAGCACAGGAATAAGGTAGGGAAGAATTCTAAGGATCATTTTGACTGCCTCCAGAAGTTAGATCAGATGGCAAATTGGATTTGGTGCTAGGTCTTTCCCTTTAGGTTTTACCCCAACAATGTTTTCATTAGTTTCGCTCACTCTCGAAATCAAGCATTTTACAGCAGGTTGGAGCAGCCTGTATCTCAGCACAGGAATAAGGTAGGGAAGAATTCAAATACTCATTTTGACTGCCTCCAGAAGTTAGATCAGATGGCCAATGGAATTTGGTGCTAGGCCTTTCCCTTTACGTTTTACCCCAACAATGTTTTCATTAGTTTCGATCACTCTCAAAATCAAGCATTTTACAGCAGGTTGGAGCAGCCTGTATCTCAGCACAGGAATAAGGTAGGGAAGAATTGTAAGGATCATTTTGACTGCCTCCAGAAGTTAGATCAGATGGCCAATGGAATTTGGTGCTAGGTCTTTCCCTTTAGGTTTTACCCCAACAATGTTTTCATTAGTTTCGCTCACTCTCGAAATCAAGCATTTTACAGCAGGTTGGAGCAGCCTGTATCTCAGCACAGGAATAAGGTAGGGAAGAATTCTAAGGATCATTTTGACTGCCTCCAGAAGTTAGATCAGATGGCCAATGGAATTTGGTGCTAGGTCTTTCCCTTTAGGTTTTACCCCAACAATGTTTTCATTAGTTTCGCTCACTCTCGAAATCAAGCATTTTACAGCAGGTTGGAGCAGCCTGTATCTCAGCACAGGAATAAGGTAGGGAAGAATTCTAAGGATCATTTTGACTGCCTCCAGAAGTTAGATCAGATGGCAAATTGGATTTGGTGCTAGGTCTTTCCCTTTAGGTTTTACCCCAACAATGTTTTCA
Source organism: Melanerpes formicivorus (assembly GCF_026170545.1). Lineage (NCBI taxonomy): Eukaryota > Metazoa > Chordata > Aves > Piciformes > Picidae > Melanerpes > Melanerpes formicivorus. The sequence goes on from NW_027142837.1 coordinate 46,984, forward strand.
TTAGTTTCGCTCACTCTCGAAATCAAGCATTTTACAGCAGGTTGGAGCAGCCTGTATCTCAGCACAGGAATAAGGTAGGGAAGAATTCTAAGGCTCATTTTGACTGCCTCCAGAAGTTAGATCAGATGGCAAATTGGATTTGGTGCTAGGTCTTTCCCTTTAGGTTTTACCCCAACAATGTTTTCATTAGTTTCGCTCACTCTCGAAATCAAGCATTTTACAGCAGGTTGGAGCAGCCTGTATCTCAGCACAGGAATAAGGTAGGGAAGAATTCTAAGGCTCATTTTGACTGCCTCCAGAAGTTAGATCAGATGGCAAATTGGATTTGGTGCTAGGTCTTTCCCTTTAGGTTTTACCCCAACAATGTTTTCATTAGTTTCGCTCACTCTCGAAATCAAGCATTTTACAGCAGGTTGGAGCAGCCTGTATCTCAGCACAGGAATAAGGTAGGGAAGAATTCAAATACTCATTTTGACTGCCTCCAGAAGTTAGATCAGATGGCCAATGCAATTTGGTGCTAGGCCTTTCCCTTTAGGTTTTACCCCAACAATGTTTTCATTAGTTTCGCTCACTCTCGAAATCAAGCATTTTACAGCAGGTTGGAGCAGCCTGTATCTCAGCACAGGAATAAGGTAGGGAAGAATTCAAATACTCATTTTGACTGCCTCCAGAAGTTAGATCAGATGGCAAATTGGATTTGGTGCTAGGTCTTTCCCTTTAGGTTTTACCCCAACAATGTTTTCATTAGTTTCGCTCACTCTCGAAATCAAGCATTTTACAGCAGGTTGGAGCAGCCTGTATCTCAGCACAGGAATAAGGTAGGGAAGAATTCTAAGGATCATTTTGACTGCCTCCAGAAGTTAGATCAGATGGCAAATTGGATTTGGTGCTAGGTCTTTCCCTTTAGGTTTTACCCCAACAATGTTTTCATTAGTTTCGCTCACTCTCGAAATCAAGCATTTTACAGCAGGTTGGAGCAGCCTGTATCTCAGCACAGGAATAAGGTAGGGAAGAATTCTAAGGATCATTTTGACTGCCTCCAGAAGTTAGATCAGATGGCAAATTGGATTTGGTGCTAGGTCTTTCCCTTTAGGTTTTACCCCAACAATGTTTTCATTAGTTTCGCTCACTCTCGAAATCAAGCATTTTACAGCAGGTTGGAGCAGCCTGTATCTCAGCACAGGAATAAGGGGTCGGAAAGAATTCTAAGGATCATTTTGACTGCCTCCAGAAGTTAGATCAGATGGCAAATTGGATTTGGTGCTAGGTCTTTCCCTTTAGGTTTTACCCCAACAATGTTTTCATTAGTTTCGCTCACTCTCGAAATCAAGCATTTTACAGCAGGTTGGAGCAGCCTGTATCTCAGCACAGGAATAAGGTAGGGAAGAATTCTAAGGATCATTTTGACTGCCTGCAGAAGTTAGATCAGATGGGCAATGCAATTTGGTGCTAGGCCTTTCCCTTTAGGTTTTACCCCAACAATGTTTTCATTAGTTTCGCTCACTCTCGAAATCAAGCATTTTACAGCAGGTTGGAGCAGCCTGTATCTCAGCACAGTAATAAGGTAGGGAAGAATTCAAATACTCATTTTGACTGCCTCCAGAAGTTAGATCAGATGGCCAATGCAATTTGGTGCTAGGTCTTTCCCTTTAGGTTTTACCCCAACAATGTTTTCATTAGTTTCGCTCACTCTCGAAATCAAGCATTTTACAGCAGGTTGGAGCAGCCTGTATCTCAGCACAGGAATAAGGTAGGGAAGAATTCTAAGACTCATTTTGACTGCCTCCAGAAGTTAGATCAGATGGCAAATTGGATTTGGTGCTAGGTCTTTCCCTTTAGGTTTTACCCCAACAATGTTTTCATTAGTTTCGCTCACTCTCGAAATCAAGCATTTTACAGCAGGTTGGAGCAGCCTGTATCTCAGCACAGGAATAAGGTAGGGAAGAATTCTAAGGATCATTTTGACTGCCTCCAGAAGTTAGATCAGATGGCAAATTGGATTTGGTGCTAGGCCTTTCCCTTTAGGTTTTGCCCCAACAATGTTTTCATTAGTTTCGCTCACTCTCGAAATCAAGCATTTTACAGCAGGTTGGAGCAGCCTGTATCTCAGCACAGGAATAAGGTAGGGAAGAATTCAAATACTCATTTTGACTGCCTCCAGAAGTTAGATCAGATGGCCAATGGAATTTGGTGCTAGGCCTTTCCCTTTAGGTTTTACCCCAACAATGTTTTCATTAGTTTCGCTCACTCTCGAAATCAAGCATTTTACAGCAGGTTGGAGCAGCCTGTATCTCAGCACAGGAATAAGGTAGGGAAGAATTCTAAGGATCATTTTGACTGCCTCCAGAAGTTAGATCAGATGGCCAATGCAATTTGGAGCTAGGCCTTTCCCTTTAGGTTTTACCCCAACAATGTTTTCATTAGTTTCGCTCACTCTCGAAATCAAGCATTTTACAGCAGGTTGGAGCAGCCTGTATCTCAGCACAGGAATAAGGTAGGGAAGAATTCTAAGGATCATTTTGACTGCCTCCAGAAGTTAGATCAGATGGCAAATTGGATTTGGTGCTAGGTCTTTCCCTTTAGGTTTTACCCCAACAATGTTTTCATTAGTTTCGCTCACTCTCGAAATCAAGCATTTTACAGCAGGTTGGAGCAGCCTGTATCTCAGCACAGGAATAAGGTAGGGAAGAATTCTAAGGCTCATTTTGACTGCCTCCAGAAGTTAGATCAGATGGCAAATTGGATTTGGTGCTAGGTCTTTCCCTTTAGGTTTTACCCCAACAATGTTTTCATTAGTTTCGCTCACTCTCGAAATCAAGCATTTTACAGCAGGTTGGAGCAGCCTGTATCTCAGCACAGTAATAAGGTAGGGAAGAATTCAAATACTCATTTTGACTGCCTCCAGAAGTTAGATCAGATGGCCAATGCAATTTGGTGCTAGGTCTTTCCCTTTAGGTTTTACCCCAACAATGTTTTCATTAGTTTCGCTCACTCTCGAAATCAAGCATTTTACAGCAGGTTGGAGCAGCCTGTATCTCAGCACAGGAATAAGGTAGGGAAGAATTCTAAGACTCATTTTGACTGCCTCCAGAAGTTAGATCAGATGGCAAATTGGATTTGGTGCTAGGTCTTTCCCTTTAGGTTTTACCCCAACAATGTTTTCATTAGTTTCGCTCACTCTCGAAATCAAGCATTTTACAGCAGGTTGGAGCAGCCTGTATCTCAGCACAGGAATAAGGTAGGGAAGAATTCTAAGGATCATTTTGACTGCCTCCAGAAGTTAGATCAGATGGCAAATTGGATTTGGTGCTAGGCCTTTCCCTTTAGGTTTTGCCCCAACAATGTTTTCATTAGTTTCGCTCACTCTCGAAATCAAGCATTTTACAGCAGGTTGGAGCAGCCTGTATCTCAGCACAGGAATAAGGTAGGGAAGAATTCAAATACTCATTTTGACTGCCTCCAGAAGTTAGATCAGATGGCCAATGGAATTTGGTGCTAGGCCTTTCCCTTTAGGTTTTACCCCAACAATGTTTTCATTAGTTTCGCTCACTCTCGAAATCAAGCATTTTACAGCAGGTTGGAGCAGCCTGTATCTCAGCACAGGAATAAGGTAGGGAAGAATTCTAAGGATCATTTTGACTGCCTCCAGAAGTTAGATCAGATGGCCAATGCAATTTGGAGCTAGGCCTTTCCCTTTAGGTTTTACCCCAACAATGTTTTCATTAGTTTCGCTCACTCTCGAAATCAAGCATTTTACAGCAGGTTGGAGCAGCCTGTATCTCAGCACAGGAATAAGGTAGGGAAGAATTCTAAGGATCATTTTGACTGCCTCCAGAAGTTAGATCAGATGGCAAATTGGATTTGGTGCTAGGTCTTTCCCTTTAGGTTTTACCCCAACAATGTTTTCATTAGTTTCGCTCACTCTCGAAATCAAGCATTTTACAGCAGGTTGGAGCAGCCTGTATCTCAGCACAGGAATAAGGTAGGGAAGAATTCTAAGGCTCATTTTGACTGCCTCCAGAAGTTAGATCAGATGGCAAATTGGATTTGGTGCTAGGTCTTTCCCTTTAGGTTTTACCCCAACAATGTTTTCATTAGTTTCGCTCACTCTCGAAATCAAGCATTTTACAGCAGGTTGGAGCAGCCTGTATCTCAGCACAGGAATAAGGTAGGGAAGAATTCAAATACTCATTTTGACTGCCTCCAGAAGTTAGATCAGATGGCCAATGCAATTTGGTGCTAGGCCTTTCCCTTTAGGTTTTACCCCCAACAATGTTTTCATTAGTTTCGCTCACTCTCGAAATCAAGCATTTTACAGCAGGTTGGAGCAGCCTGTATCTCAGCACAGGAATAAGGTAGGGAAGAATTCAAATACTCATTTTGACTGCCTCCAGAAGTTAGATCAGATGGCAAATTGGATTTGGTGCTAGGTCTTTCCCTTTAGGTTTTACCCCAACAATGTTTTCATTAGTTTCGCTCACTCTCGAAATCAAGCATTTTACAGCAGGTTGGAGCAGCCTGTATCTCAGCACAGGAATAAGGTAGGAAGAATTCTAAGGCTCATTTTGACTGCCTCCAGAAGTTAGATCAGATGGCAAATTGGATTTGGTGCTAGGTCTTTCCCTTTAGGTTTTAACCCCAACAATGTTTTCATTAGTTTCGCTCACTCTCGAAATCAAGCATTTTACAGCAGGTTGGAGCAGCCTGTATCTCAGCACAGGAATAAGGTAGGGAAGAATTCTAAGGATCATTTTGACTGCCTCCAGAAGTTAGATCAGATGGCAAATTGGATTTGGTGCTAGGTCTTTCCCTTTAGGTTTTACCCCAACAATATTTTCATTAGTTTCGCTCACTCTCGAAATCAAGCATTTTACAGCAGGTTGGAGCAGCCTGTATTTCAGCACAGGAATAAGGTAGGGAAGAATTCAAATACTCATTTTGACTGCCTCCAGAAGTTAGATCAGATGGCCCATGCAATTTGGTGCTAGGCCTTTCCCTTTAGGTTTTACCCCAACAATGTTTTCATTAGTTTCGCTCACTCTCGAAATCAAGCATTTTACAGCAGGTTGGAGCAGCCTGTATCTCAGCACAGGAATAAGGTAGGGAAGAATTCTAAGGATCATTTTGACTGCCTCCAGAAGTTAGATCAGATGGCAAATTGGGTTTGGTGCTAGGTCTTTCCCTTTAGGTTTTACCCCAACAATGTTTTCATTAGTTTCGCTCACTCTCGAAATCAAGCATTTTACAGCAGGTTGGAGCAGCCTGTATCTCAGCACAGGAATAAGGTAGGGAAGAATTCAAATACTCATTTTGACTGCCTCCAGAAGTTAGATCAGATGGCCAATGGAATTTGGTGCTAGGCCTTTCCCTTTAGGTTTTACCCCAACAATTGTTTTCATTAGTTTCGCTCACTCTCGAAATCAAGCATTTTACAGCAGGTTGGAGCAGCCTGTATCTCAGCACAGGAATAAGGTAGGGAAGAATTCTAAGGATCATTTTGACTGCCTCCAGAAGTTAGATCAGATGGCCAATGGAATTTGGTGCTAGGTCTTTCCCTTTAGGTTTTACCCCAACAATGTTTTCATTAGTTTCGCTCACTCTCGAAATCAAGCATTTTACAGCAGGTTGGAGCAGCCTGTATCTCAGCACAGGAATAAGGTAGGGAAGAATTCTAAGGATCATTTTGACTGCCTCCAGAAGTTAGATCAGATGGCCAATGGAATTTGGTGCTAGGTCTTTCCCTTTAGGTTTTACCCCCAACAATGTTTTCATTAGTTTCGCTCACTCTCGAAATCAAGCATTTTACAGCAGGTTGGAGCAGCCTGTATCTCAGCACAGGAATAAGGTAGGGAAGAATTCAAATACTCATTTTGACTGCCTCCAGAAGTTAGATCAGATGGCCAATGGAATTTGGTGCTAGGCCTTTCCCTTTAGGTTTTACCCCAACAATGTTTTCATTAGTTTCGCTCACTCTCGAAATCAAGCATTTTACAGCAGGTTGGAGCAGCCTGTATCTCAGCACAGGAATAAGGTAGGGAAGAATTCTAAGGCTCATTTTGACTGCCTCCAGAAGTTAGATCAGATGGCAAATTGGATTTGGTGCTAGGTCCTTTCCCTTTAGGTTTTACCCCAACAATGTTTTCATTAGTTTCGCTCACTCTCGAAATCAAGCATTTTACAGCAGGTTGGAGCAGCCTGTATCTCAGCACAGGAATAAGGTAGGGAAGAATTCAAATACTCATTTTGACTGCCTCCAGAAGTTAGATCAGATGGCCAATGCAATTTGGTGCTAGGCCTTTCCCTTTAGGTTTTACCCCAACAATGTTTTCATTAGTTTCGCTCACTCTCGAAATCAAGCATTTTACAGCAGGTTGGAGCAGCCTGTATCTCAGCACAGGAATAAGGTAGGGAAGAATTAAAATACTCATTTTGACTGCCTCCAGAAGTTAGATCAGATGGCAAATTGGATTTGGTGCTAGGTCTTTCCCTTTAGGTTTTACCCCAACAATGTTTTCATTAGTTTCGCTCACTCTCGAAATCAAGCATTTTACAGCAGGTTGGAGCAGCCTGTATCTCAGCACAGGAATAAGGTAGGGAAGAATTCTAAGGATCATGTAGATGGCAAAATTGGATTTGGTGCTAGGTCTTTCCCCTTTAGGTTTTACCCCAACAATGTTTTCATTAGTTTCGCTCACTCTCGAAATCAAGCATTTTACAGCAGGTTGGAGCAGCCTGTATCTCAGCACAGGAATAAGGTAGGGAAGAATTCAAATACTCATTTTGACTGCCTCCAGAAGTTAGATCAGATGGCCAATGCAATTTGGTGCTAGGCCTTTCCCTGTTAGGTTTTTACCCCAACAATGTTTTCATTAGTTTCGCTCACTCTCGAAATCAAGCATTTTACAGCAGGTTGGAGCAGCCTGTATCTCAGCACAGGAATAAGGTAGGGGAAGAATTCAAATACTCATTTTGACTGCCTCCAGAAGTTAGATCAGATGGCAAATTGGATTTGGTGCTAGGTCTTTCCCTTTAGGTTTTACCCCAACAATGTTTTCATTAGTTTCGCTCACTCTCGAAATCAAGCATTTTACAGCAGGTTGGAGCAGCCTGTATCTCAGCACAGGAATAAGGTAGGGAAGAATTCTAAGGCTCATTTTGACTGCCTCCAGAAGTTAGATCAGATGGCAAATTGGATTTGGTGCTAGGTCTTTCCCTTTAGGTTTTACCCCAACAATGTTTTCATTAGTTTCGCTCACTCTCGAAATCAAGCATTTTACAGCAGGTTGGAGCAGCCTGTATCTCAGCACAGGAATAAGGTAGGGAAGAATTCTAAGGATCATTTTGACTGCCTCCAGAAGTTAGATCAGATGGCAAATTGGATTTGGTGCTAGGTCTTTCCCTTTAGGTTTTACCCCAACAATATTTTCATTAGTTTCGCTCACTCTCGAAATCAAGCATTTTACAGCAGGTTGGAGCAGCCTGTATCTCAGCACAGGAATAAGGTAGGGAAGAATTCAAATACTCATTTTGACTGCCTCCAGAAGTTAGATCAGATGGCCCATGCAATTTGGTGCTAGGCCTTTCCCTTTAGGTTTTACCCCAACAATGTTTTCATTAGTTTCGCTCACTCTCGAAATCAAGCATTTTACAGCAGGTTGGAGCAGCCTGTATCTCAGCACAGGAATAAGGTAGGGAAGAATTCAAAATACTCATTTTGACTGCCTCCAGAAGTTAGATCAGATGGCCAATGGAATTTGGTGCTAGGCCTTTCCCTTTACGTTTTACCCCAACAATGTTTTCATTAGTTTCGAATCACTCTCAAAATCAAGCATTTTACAGCAGGTTGGAGCAGCCTGTATCTCAGCACAGGAATAAGGTAGGGAAGAATTCTAAGGATCATTTTGACTTGCCTCCAGAAGTTAGATCAGATGGCCAATGGAATTTGGTGCTAGGTCTTTCCCCTTTAGGTTTTACCCCAACAATGTTTTCATTAGTTTCGCTCACTCTCGAAATCAAGCATTTTACAGCAGGGTTGGAGCAGCCTGTATCTCAGCACAGGAATAAGGTAGGGAAGAATTCTAAGGATCATTTTGACTGCCTCCAGAAGTTAGATCAGATGGCCAATGGAATTTGGTGCTAGGTCTTTCCCTTTAGGTTTTACCCCAACAATGTTTTCATTAGTTTCGCTCACTCTCGAAATCAAGCATTTTACAGCAGGTTGGAGCAGCCTGTATCTCAGCACAGGAATAAGGTAGGGAAGAATTCTAAGGATCATTTTGACTGCCTCCAGAAGTTAGATCAGATGGCCAATGGAATTTGGTGCTAGGTCTTTCCCTTTAGGTTTTACCCCAACAATGTTTTCATTAGTTTCGCTCACTCTCGAAATCAAGCATTTTACAGCAGGTTGGAGCAGCCTGTATCTCAGCACAGGAATAAGGTAGGGAAGAATTCAAATACTCATTTTGACTGCCTCCAGAAGTTAGATCAGATGGCCAATGGAATTTGGTGCTAGGCCTTTCCCTTTAGGTTTTACACCCAACAATGTTTTCATTAGTTTCGCTCACTCTCGAATCAAGCATTTTACAGCAGGTTGGAGCAGCCTGTATCTCAGCACAGGAGATAAGGTAGGGAAGAATTCTAAGGCTCATTTTGACTGCCTCCAGAAGTTAGATCAGATGGCAAATTGGATTTGGTGCTAGGTCTTTCCCTTTAGGTTTTACCCCAAACAATGTTTTCATTAGTTTCGCTCACTCTCGAAATCAAGCATTTTACAGCAGGTTGGAGCAGCCTGTATCTCAGCACAGGAATAAGGTAGGGAAGAATTCAAATACTCATTTTGACTGCCTCCAGAAGTTAGATCAGATGGCCAATGGAATTTGGTGCTAGGCCTTTCCCTTTAGGTTTTACCCCAACAATGTTTTCATTAGTTTCGCTCACTCTCGAAATCAAGCATTTTTACAGCAGGTTGGAGCAGCCTGTATCTCAGCACAGGAATAAGGTAGGGAAGAATTCAAATACTCATTTTGACTGCCTCCAGAAGTTAGATCAGATGGCAAATTGGATTTGGTGCTAGGGTCTTTCCCTTTAGGTTTTACCCCCAACAATGTTTTCATTAGTTTCGCTCACTCTCGAAATCAAGCATTTTACAGCAGGTTGGAGCAGCCTGTATCTCAGCACAGGAATAAGGTAGGGAAGAATTCTAAGGATCATTTTTGACTGCCCTCCAGAAGTTAGAATCAGATGGCCAAATTGGATTTTGGTGCTAGGTCTTTCCCTTTAGGTTTTACCCCAACAATGTTTTCATTAGTTTCGCTCACTCTCGAAATCAAGCATTTTACAGCAGGTTGGAGCAGCCTGTATCTCAGCACAGGAATAAGGTAGGGAAGAATTCAAATACTCATTTTGACTGCCTCCAGAAGTTAGATCAGATGGCCAATGCAATTTGGTGCTAGGCCTTTCCCTTTAGGTTTTACCCCAACAATGTTTTCATTAGTTTCGCTCCACTCTCGAAATCAAGCATTTTACAGCAGGTTGGAGCAGCCTGTATCTCAGCACAGGAATAAGGTAGGGAAGAATTCAAATACTCATTTTGACTGCCCTCCAGAAGTTAGATCAGATGGCAAATTGGATTTGGTGCTAGGTCTTTCCCTTTAGGTTTTAACCCCAACAATGTTTTCATTAGTTTCGCTCACTCTCGAAATCAAGCATTTTACAGCAGGTTTGGAGCAGCCTGTATCTCAGCACAGGAATAAGGTAGGGAAGAATTCTAAGGCTCATTTTGACTGCCTCCAGAAGTTAGATCAGATGGCAAATTGGATTTGGTGCTAGGTCTTTCCCTTTAGGTTTTACCCCAACAATGTTTTCATTAGTTTCGCTCACTCTCGAAATCAAGCATTTACAGCAGGTTGGAGCAGCCTGTATCTCAGCACAGGAATAAGGTAGGGAAGAATTCTAAGGATCATTTTGACTGCCTCCAGAAGTTAGATCAGATGGCAAATTGGATTTGGTGCTAGGTCTTTCCCTTTAGGTTTTACCCCAACAATATTTTCATTAGTTTCCGCTCACTCTCGAAATCAAGCATTTTACAGCAGGTTGGAGCAGCCTGTATCTCAGCACAGGAATAAGGTAGGGAAGAATTCAAATACTCATTTTGACTGCCTCCAGAAGTTAGATCAGATGGCCCATGCAATTTGGTGCTAGGCCTTTCGCTTTAGGTTTTACCCCAACAATGTTTTTCATTAGTTTCGCTTCACTCTCGAAATCAAGCATTTTACAGCAGGTTGGAGCAGCCTGTATCTCAGCCACAGGAATAAGGTAGGGAAGAATTCAAATACTCATTTTGACTGCCTCCAGAAGTTAGATCAGATGGCCAATGGAATTTGGTGCTAGGCCTTTCCCTTTACGTTTTACCCCAACAATGTTTTCATTAGTTTCGATCACTCTCAAAATCAAGCATTTTACAGCAGGTTGGAGCAGCCTGTATCTCAGCACAGGAATAAGGTAGGGAAGAATTCTAAGGATCATTTTGACTGCCTCCAGAAGTTAGATCAGATGGCCAATGGAATTTTGGTGCTAGGTCTTTCCCTTTAGGTTTTACCCCAACAATGTTTTCATTAGTTTCGCTCACTCTCGAAATCAAGCATTTTACAGCAGGTTGGAGCAGCCTGTATCTCAGCACAGGAATAAAGGTAGGGAAGAATTCTAAGGATCATTTTGACTGCCTCCAGAAGTTAGATCAGATGGCCAATGGAATTTGGTGCTAGGTCTTTCCCTTTAGGTTTTACCCCAACAATGTTTTCATTAGTTTCGCTCACTCTCGAAATCAAGCATTTTACAGCAGGATGGAGCAGCCTGTATCTCAGCACAGGAATAAGGTAGGGAAGAATTCTAAGGATCATTTTGACTGCCTCCAGAAGTTAGATCAGATGGCAAATTGGATTTGGTGCTAGGTCTTTCCCTTTAGGTTTTATCCCCAACAATGTTTTCAATTAGTTTTCGCTCACTCTCGAAATCAAGCATTTTACAGCAGGTTGGAGCAGCCTGTATCTCAGCACAGGAATAAGGTAGGGAAGAATTCTAAGGATCATTTTGACTGCCTCCAGAAGTTAGATCAGATGGCAAATTGGATTTGGTGCTAGGTCTTTCCCTTTAGGTTTTACCCCCAACAATGTTTTCATTAGTTTCGCTCACTCTCGAAATCAAGCATTTTACAGCAGGTTGGAGCAGCCTGTATCTCAGCACAGGAATAAGGTAGGGAAGAATTCAAATACTCATTTTGACTGCCTCCAGAAGTTAGATCAGATGGCCAATGGAATTTGGTGCTAGGCCTTTCCCTTTAGGTTTTACCCCAACAATGTTTTCATTAGTTTCGCTCACTCTCGAAATCAAGCATTTTACAGCAGGTTGGAGCAGCCTGTATTCTCAGCACAGGAATAAGGTAGGGAAGAATTCTAAGGATCATTTTGACTGCCTCCAGAAGTTAGATCAGATGGCCAATGCAATTTGGAGCTAGGCCTTTCCCTTTAGGTTTTACCCCAACAATGTTTTCATTAGTTTCGCTCACTCTCGAAATCAAGCATTTTACAGCAGGTTGGAGCAGCCTGTATCTCAGCACAGGAATAAGGTAGGGAAGAATTCTAAGGATCATTTTGACTGCCTCCAGAAGTTAGATCAGATGGCAAATTGGATTTGGTGCTAGGTCTTTCCCTTTAGGTTTTACCCCAACAATGTTTTCATTAGTTTCGCTCACTCTCGAAATCAAGCATTTTACAGCAGGTTGGAGCAGCCTGTATCTCAGCACAGGAATAAGGTAGGGAAGAATTCTAAGGCTCATTTTGACTGCCTCCAGAAGTTAGATCAGATGGCAAATTGGATTTGGTGCTAGGTCTTTCCCTTTAGGTTTTACCCCAACAATGTTTTCATTAGTTTTCGCTCACTCTCGAAATCAAGCATTTTACAGCAGGTTGGAGCAGCCTGTATCTCAGCACAGGAATAAGGTAGGGAAGAATTGAAATACTCATTTTTGACTGCCTCCAGAAGTTAGATCAGATGGCCAATGGAATTTGGTGCTAGGTCCTTTCCCTTTAGGTTTTACCCCAACAATGTTTTCATTAGTTTCGCTCACTCTCGAAATCAAGCATTTTTACAGCAGGTTGGAGCAGCCTGTATCTCAGCACAGGAATAAGGTAGGGAAGAATTAAAATACTCATTTTGACTGCCTCCAGAAGTTAGATCAGATGGCAAATTGGATTTGGTGCTAGGTCTTTCCCTTTAGGTTTTACCCCAACAATGTTTTCATTAGTTAATGTTTTCATTAGTTTCGCTCACTCTCGAAATCAAGCATTTTACAGCAGGTTGGAGCAGCCTGTATCTCAGCACAGGAATAAGGTAGGGAAGAATTCAAATGCTCATTTTGACTGCCTCCAGAAGTTAGATCAGATGGCAAATTGGATTTGGTGCTAGGTCTTTCCCTTTAGGTTTTACCCCAACAATGTTTTCATTAGTTTCGCTCACTCTCGAAAATCAAGCATTTTACAGCAGGTTGGAGCAGCCTGTATCTCAGCACAGGAATAAGGTCGGAAAGAATTCTAAGGATCATTTTGACTGCCTCCAGAAGTTAGATCAGATGGCAAATTGGATTTGGTGCTAGGTCTTTCCCTTTAGGTTTTACCCCAACAATGTTTTCATTAGTTTCGCTCACTCTCGAAATCAAGCATTTTACAGCAGGTTGGAGCAGCCTGTATCTCAGCACAGGAATAAGGTAGGGAAGAATTCTAAGGATCATTTTGACTGCCTCCAGAAGTTAGATCAGATGGCAAATTGGATTTGGTGCTAGGTCTTTCCCTTTAGGTTTTACCCCAACAATGTTTTCATTAGTTTCGCTCACTCTCGAAATCAAGCATTTTACAGCAGGTTGGAGCAGCCTGTATCTCAGCACAGGAATAAGGTAGGGAAGAATTCTAAGGATCATTTTGACTGCCTCCAGAAGTTAGATCAGATGGCAAATTGGATTTGGTGCTAGGTCTTTCCCTTTAGGTTTTACCCCAACAATGTTTTCATTAGTTTCGCTCACTCTCGAAATCAAGCATTTTACAGCAGGTTGGAGCAGCCTGTATCTCAGCACAGGAATAAGGTAGGGAAGAATTCAAATACTCATTTTGACTGCCTCCAGAAGTTAGATCAGATGGCCAATGCAATTTGGTGCTAGGCCTTTCCCTTTAGGTTTTACCCCAACAATGTTTTCATTAGTTTCGCTCACTCTCGAAATCAAGCATTTTACAGCAGGTTGGAGCAGCCTGTATCTCAGCACAGGAATAAGGTAGGGAAGAATTCAAATACTCATTTTGACTGCCTCCAGAAGTTAGATCAGATGGCAAATTGGATTTGGTGCTAGGTCTTTCCCTTTAGGTTTTACCCCAACAATGTTTTCATTAGTTTCGCTCACTCTTGAAATCAAGCATTTTACAGCAGGTTGGAGCAGCCTGTATCTCAGCACAGGAATAAGGTAGGGAAGAATTCTAAGGCTCATTTTGACTGCCTCCAGAAGTTAGATCAGATGGCAAATTGGATTTGGTGCTAGGTCTTTCCCTTTAGGTTTTACCCCAACAATGTTTTCATTAGTTTCGCTCACTCTCGAAATCAAGCATTTTACAGCAGGTTGGAGCAGCCTGTATCTCAGCACAGGAATAAGGTAGGGAAGAATTCTAAGGCTCATTTTGACTGCCTCCAGAAGTTAGATCAGATGGCAAATTGGATTTGGTGCTAGGTCTTTCCCTTTAGGTTTTACCCCAACAATATTTTCATTAGTTTCGCTCACTCTCGAAATCAAGCATTTTACAGCAGGTTGGAGCAGCCTGTATCTCAGCACAGGAATAAGGTAGGGAAGAATTCAAATACTCATTTTGACTGCCTCCAGAAGTTAGATCAGATGGCCAATGCAATTTGGTGCTAGGCCTTTCCCTTTAGGTTTTACCCCAACAATGTTTTCATTAGTTTCGCTCACTCTCGAAATCAAGCATTTTACAGCAGGTTGGAGCAGCCTGTATCTCAGCACAGGAATAAGGTAGGGAAGAATTCTAAGGATCATTTTGACTGCCTCCAGAAGTTAGATCAGATGGCAAATTGGATTTGGTGCTAGGTCTTTCCCTTTAGGTTTTACCCCAACAATGTTTTCATTAGTTTCGCTCACTCTCGAAATCAAGCATTTTACAGCAGGTTGGAGCAGCCTGTATCTCAGCACAGGAATAAGGTAGGGAAGAATTCTAAGGATCATTTTGACTGCCTCCAGAAGTTAGATCAGATGGCAAATTGGATTTGGTGCTAGGTCTTTCCCTTTAGGTTTTACCCCAACAATGTTTTCATTAGTTTCGCTCACTCTCGAAATCAAGCATTTTACAGCAGGTTGGAGCAGCCTGTATCTCAGCACAGGAATAAGGTCGGAAAGAATTCTAAGGATCATTTTGACTGCCTCCAGAAGTTAGATCAGATGGCAAATTGGATTTGGTGCTAGGTCTTTCCCTTTAGGTTTTACCCCAACAATGTTTTCATTAGTTTCGCTCACTCTCGAAATCAAGCATTTTACAGCAGGTTGGAGCAGCCTGTATCTCAGCACAGGAATAAGGTAGGGAAGAATTCTAAGGATCATTTTGACTGCCTGCAGAAGTTAGATCAGATGGGCAATGCAATTTGGTGCTAGGCCTTTCCCTTTAGGTTTTACCCCAACAATGTTTTCATTAGTTTCGCTCACTCTCGAAATCAAGCATTTTACAGCAGGTTGGAGCAGCCTGTATCTCAGCACAGGAATAAGGTAGGGAAGAATTCAAATACTCATTTTGACTGCCTCCAGAAGTTAGATCAGATGGCCAATGCAATTTGGTGCTAGGTCTTTCCCTTTAGGTTTTACCCCAACAATGTTTTCATTAGTTTCGCTCACTCTCGAAATCAAGCATTTTACAGCAGGTTGGAGCAGCCTGTATCTCAGCACAGGAATAAGGTAGGGAAGAATTCAAATACTCATTTTGACTGCCTCCAGAAGTTAGATCAGATGGCCAATGGAATTTGGTGCTAGGTCTTTCCCTTTAGGTTTTACCCCAACAATGTTTTCATTAGTTTCGCTCACTCTCGAAATCAAGCATTTTACAGCAGGTTGGAGCAGCCTGTATCTCAGCACAGGAATAAGGTAGGGAAGAATTCTAAGGATCATTTTGACTGCCTCCAGAAGTTAGATCAGATGGCAAATTGGATTTGGTGCTAGGTCTTTCCCTTTAGGTTTTACCCCAACAATGTTTTCATTAGTTTCGCTCACTCTCGAAATCAAGCATTTTACAGCAGGTTGGAGCAGCCTGTATCTCAGCACAGGAATAAGGTAGGGAAGAATTCAAATACTCATTTTGACTGCCTCCAGAAGTTAGATCAGATGGCCAATGCAATTTGGTGCTAGGCCTTTCCCTTTAGGTTTTACCCCAACAATGTTTTCATTAGTTTCGCTCACTCTCGAAATCAAGCATTTTACAGCAGGTTGGAGCAGCCTGTATCTCAGCACAGGAATAAGGTAGGGAAGAATTCAAATACTCATTTTGACTGCCTCCAGAAGTTAGATCAGATGGCAAATTGGATTTGGTGCTAGGTCTTTCCCTTTAGGTTTTACCCCAACAATGTTTTCATTAGTTTCGCTCACTCTCGAAATCAAGCATTTTACAGCAGGTTGGAGCAGCCTGTATCTCAGCACAGGAATAAGGTAGGGAAGAATTCTAAGGATCATTTTGACTGCCTCCAGAAGTTAGATCAGATGGCCAATGGAATTTGGTGCTAGGTCTTTCCCTTTAGGTTTTACCCCAACAATGTTTTCATTAGTTTCGCTCACTCTCGAAATCAAGCATTTTACAGCAGGTTGGAGCAGCCTGTATCTCAGCACAGGAATAAGGTAGGGAAGAATTCTAAGGATCATTTTGACTGCCTCCAGAAGTTAGATCAGATGGCCAATGGAATTTGGTGCTAGGTCTTTCCCTTTAGGTTTTACCCCAACAATGTTTTCATTAGTTTCGCTCACTCTCGAAATCAAGCATTTTACAGCAGGTTGGAGCAGCCTGTATCTCAGCACAGGAATAAGGTAGGGAAGAATTCTAAGGATCATTTTGACTGCCTCCAGAAGTTAGATCAGATGGCAAATTGGATTTGGTGCTAGGTCTTTCCCTTTAGGTTTTACCCCAACAATGTTTTCATTAGTTTCGCTCACTCTCGAAATCAAGCATTTTACAGCAGGTTGGAGCAGCCTGTATCTCAGCACAGGAATAAGGTAGGGAAGAATTCTAAGGCTCATTTTGACTGCCTCCAGAAGTTAGATCAGATGGCAAATTGGATTTGGTGCTAGGTCTTTCCCTTTAGGTTTTACCCCAACAATGTTTTCATTAGTTTCGCTCACTCTCGAAATCAAGCATTTTACAGCAGGTTGGAGCAGCGTGTATCTCAGCACAGGAATAAGGTAGGGAAGAATTCAAATGCTCATTTTGACTGCCTCCAGAAGTTAGATCAGATGGCCAATGCAATTTGGTGCTAGGCCTTTCCCTTTAGGTTTTACCCCAACAATGTTTTCATTAGTTTCGCTCACTCTCGAAATCAAGCATTTTACAGCAGGTTGGAGCAGCCTGTATCTCAGCACAGGAATAAGGTAGGGAAGAATTCTAAGGATCATTTTGACTGCCTCCAGAAGTTAGATCAGATGGCAAATTGGATTTGGTGCTAGGTCTTTCCCTTTAGGTTTTACCCCAACAATGTTTTCATTAGTTTCGCTCACTCTCGAAATCAAGCATTTTACAGCAGGTTGGAGCAGCCTGTATCTCAGCACAGGAATAAGGTAGGGAAGAATTCAAATACTCATTTTGACTGCCTCCAGAAGTTAGATCAGATGGCCAATGCAATTTGGTGCTAGGCCTTTCCCTTTAGGTTTTACCCCAACAATGTTTTCATTAGTTTCGCTCACTCTCGAAATCAAGCATTTTACAGCAGGTTGGAGCAGCCTGTATCTCAGCACAGGAATAAGGTAGGGAAGAATAAAAATACTCATTTTGACTGCCTCCAGAAGTTAGATCAGATGGCAAATTGGATTTGGTGCTAGGTCTTTCCCTTTAGGTTTTACCCCAACAATGTTTTCATTAGTTTCGCTCACTCTCGAAATCAAGCAATTTTACAGCAGGTTGGAGCAGCCTGTATCTCAGCACAGGAATAAGGTAGGGAAGAAATCAAATACTCATTTTGACTGCCTCCAGAAGTTAGATCAGATGGGCAATGCAATTTGGTGCTAGGCCTTTCCCTTTAGGTTTTACCCCAACAATGTTTTCATTAGTTTCGCTCACTCTCGAAATCAAGCATTTTACAGCAGGTTGGAGCAGCCTGTATCTCAGCACAGGAATAAGGTAGGGAAGAATTCAAATACTCATTTTGACTGCCTCCAGAAGTTAGATCAGATGGCCAATGCAATTTGGTGCTAGGCCTTTCCCTTTAGGTTTTACCCCAACAATGTTTTCATTAGTTTCGCTCACTCTCGAAATCAAGCATTTTACAGCAGGTTGGAGCAGCCTGTATCTCAGCACAGGAATAAGGTAGGGAAGAATTCTAAGGCTCATTTTGACTGCCTCCAGAAGTTAGATCAGATGGCAAATTGGATTTGGTGCTAGGTCTTTCCCTTTAGGTTTTACCCCAACAATGTTTTCATTAGTTTCGCTCACTCTCGAAATCAAGCATTTTACAGCAGGTTGGAGCAGCCTGTATCTCAGCACAGGAATAAGGTAGGGAAGAATTCTAAGGATCATTTTGACTGCCTCCAGAAGTTAGATCAGATGGCCAATGCAATTTGGTGCTAGGCCTTTCCCTTTAGGTTTTACCCCAACAATGTTTTCATTAGTTTCGCTCACTCTCGAAATCAAGCATTTTACAGCAGGTTGGAGCAGCCTGTATCTCAGCACAGGAATAAGGTAGGGAAGAATTCTAAGGATCATTTTGACTGCCTCCAGAAGTTAGATCAGATGGCCAATGGAATTTGGTGCTAGGCCTTTCCCTTTAGGTTTTACCCCAACAATGTTTTCATTAGTTTCGCTCACTCTCGAAATCAAGCATTTTACAGCAGGTTGGAGCAGCCTGTATCTCAGCACAGTAATAAGGTAGGGAAGAATTCAAATACTCATTTTGACTGCCTCCAGAAGTTAGATCAGATGGCCAATGTAATTTGGTGCTAGGCCTTTCCCTTTAGGTTTTACCCCAACAATGTTTTCATTAGTTTCGCTCACTCTCGAAATCAAGCATTTTACAGCAGGTTGGAGCAGCCTGTATCTCAGCACAGGAATAAGGTAGGGAAGAATTCAAATACTCATTTTGACTGCCTCCAGAAGTTAGATCAGATGGCAAATTGGATTTGGTGCTAGGTCTTTCCCTTTAGGTTTTACCCCAACAATGTTTTCATTAGTTTCGCTCACTCTCGAAATCAAGCATTTTACAGCAGGTTGGAGCAGCCTGTATCTCAGCACAGGAATAAGGTAGGGAAGAATTGTAAGGATCATTTTGACTGCCTCCAGAAGTTAGATCAGATGGCAAATTGGATTTGGTGCTAGGTCTTTCCCTTTAGGTTTTAGCCCAACAATGTTTTCATTAGTTTCGCTCACTCTCGAAATCAAGCATTTTACAGCAGGTTGGAGCAGCCTGTATCTCAGCACAGGAATAAGGTAGGGAAGAATTCTAAGGATCATTTTGACTGCCTCCAGAAGTTAGATCAGATGGCCAATGCAATTTGGTGCTAGGTCTTTCCCTTTAGGTTTTACCCCAACAATGTTTTCATTAGTTTCGCTCACTCTCGAAATCAAGCATTTTACAGCAGGTTGGAGCAGCCTGTATCTCAGCACAGGAATAAGGTAGGGAAGAATTCTAAGGATCATTTTGACTGCCTCCAGAAGTTAGATCAGATGGCCAATGGAATTTGGTGCTAGGCCTTTCCCTTTAGGTTTTACCCCAACAATGTTTTCATTAGTTTCGCTCACTCTCGAAATCAAGCATTTTACAGCAGGTTGGAGCAGCCTGTATCTCAGCACAGTAATAAGGTAGGGAAGAATTCAAATACTCATTTTGACTGCCTCCAGAAGTTAGATCAGATGGGCAATGCAATTTGGTGCTAGGCCTTTCCCTTTACGTTTTACCCCAACAATGTTTTCATTAGTTTCGCTCACTCTCGAAATCAAGCATTTTACAGCAGGTTGGAGCAGCCTGTATCTCAGCACAGTAATAAGGTAGGGAAGAATTCAAATACTCATTTTGACTGCCTCCAGAAGTTAGATCAGATGGCCAATGCAATTTGGTGCTAGGCCTTTCCCTTTAGGTTTTACCCCAACAATGTTTTCATTAGTTTCGCTCACTCTCGAAATCAAGCATTTTACAGCAGGTTGGAGCAGCCTGTATCTCAGCACAGGAATAAGGTAGGGAAGAATTCTAAGGATCATTTTGACTGCCTCCAGAAGTTAGATCAGAAGGCAAATTGGATTTGGTGCTAGGCCTTTCCCTTTAGGTTTTACCCCAACAATGTTTTCATTAGTTTCGCTCAATCTCGAAATCAAGCATTTTACAGCAGGTTGGAGCAGCCTGTATCTCAGCACAGTAATAAGGTATTGAAGAATTCAAATACTCATTTTGACTGCCTCCAGAAGTTAGATCAGATGGCCAATGCAATTTGGCGCTAGGCCTTTCCCTTTAGGTTTTGCCCCAACAATGTTTTCATTAGTTTCGCTCACTCTCGAAATCAAGCATTTTACAGCAGGTTGGAGCAGCCTGTATCTCAGCACAGGAATAAGGTAGGGAAGAATTCAAATACTCATTTTGACTGCCTCCAGAAGTTAGATCAGATGGCCAATGCAATTTGGTGCTAGGCCTTTCCCTTTAGGTTTTACCCCAACAATGTTTTCATTAGTTTCGCTCACTCTCGAAATCAAGCATTTTACAGCAGGTTGGAGCAGCCTGTATCTCAGCACAGGAATAAGGTAGGGAAGAATTCTAAGGATCATTTTGACTGCCTCCAGAAGTTAGATCAGATGGCAAATTGGATTTTGGTGCTAGGCCTTTCCCTTTAGGTTTTACCCCAACAATGTTTTCATTAGTTTCGCTCACTCTCGAAATCAAGCATTTTACAGCAGGTTGGAGCAGCCTGTGTCTCAGCACAGTAATAAGGTAGGGAAGAATTCAAATACTCATTTTGACTGCCTCCAGAAGTTAGATCAGATGGCCAATGCAATTTGGTGCTAGGCCTTTCCCTTTAGGTTTTACCCCAACAATGTTTTCATTAGTTTCGCTCACTCTCGAAATCAAGCATTTTACAGCAGGTTGGAGCAGCCTGTATCTCAGCACAGGAATAAGGTAGGGAAGAATTCAAATACTCATTTTGACTGCCTCCAGAAGTTAGATCAGATGGCAAATTGGATTTGGTGCTAGGTCTTTCCCTTTAGGTTTTACCCCAACAATGTTTTCATTAGTTTCGCTCACTCTCGAAATCAAGCATTTTACAGCAGGTTGGAGCAGCCTGTATCTCAGCACAGGAATAAGGTAGGGAAGAATTCAAATACTCATTTTGACTGCCTCCAGAAGTTAGATCAGATGGCCAATGCAATTTGGTGCTAGGCCTTTCCCTTTAGGTTTTACCCCAACAATGTTTTCATTAGTTTCGCTCACTCTCGAAATCAAGCATTTTACAGCAGGTTGGAGCAGCCTGTATCTCAGCACAGGAATAAGGTAGGGAAGAATTCTAAGGATCATTTTGACTGCCTCCAGAAGTTAGATCAGATGGCAAATTGGATTTGGTGCTAGGTCTTTCCCTTTAGGTTTTACCCCAACAATGTTTTCATTAGTTTCGCTCACTCTCGAAATCAAGCATTTTACAGCAGGTTGGAGCAGCCTGTATCTCAGCACAGGAATAAGGTAGGGAAGAATTCTAAGGATCATTTTGACTGCCTCCAGAAGTTAGATCAGATGGCAAATTGGATTTGGTGCTAGGTCTTTCCCTTTAGGTTTTACCCCAACAATGTTTTCATTAGTTTCGCTCACTCTCGAAATCAAGCATTTTACAGCAGGTTGGAGCAGCCTGTATCTCAGCACAGGAATAAGGTAGGGAAGAATTCTAAGGATCATTTTGACTGCCTCCAGAAGTTAGATCAGATGGCCAATGCAATTTGGTGCTAGGTCTTTCCCTTTAGGTTTTACCCCAACAATGTTTTCATTAGTTTCGCTCACTCTCGAAATCAAGCATTTTACAGCAGGTTGGAGCAGCCTGTATCTCAGCACAGGAATAAGGTAGGGAAGAATTCAAATACTCATTTTGACTGCCTCCAGAAGTTAGATCAGATGGCCAATGCAATTTGGTGCTAGGCCTTTCCCTTTAGGTTTTACCCCAACAATGTTTTCATTAGTTTCGCTCACTCTCGAAATCAAGCATTTTACAGCAGGTTGGAGCAGCCTGTATCTCAGCACAGGAATAAGGTAGGGAAGAATTCTAAGGATCATTTTGACTGCCTCCAGAAGTTAGATCAGATGGCAAATTGGATTTGGTGCTAGGTCTTTCCCTTTAGGTTTTACCCCAACAATGTTTTCATTAGTTTCGCTCACTCTCGAAATCAAGCATTTTACAGCAGGTTGGAGCAGCCTGTATCTCAGCACAGGAATAAGGTAGGGAAGAATTCAAATACTCATTTTGACTGCCTCCAGAAGTTAGATCAGATGGCAAATTGGATTTGGTGCTAGGTCTTTCCCTTTAGGTTTTACCCCAACAATGTTTTCATTAGTTTCGCTCACTCTCGAAATCAAGCATTTTACAGCAGGTTGGAGCAGCCTGTATCTCAGCACAGGAATAAGGTAGGGAAGAATTCTAAGGATCATTTTGACTGCCTCCAGAAGTTAGATCAGATGGCCAATGCAATTTGGTGCTAGGTCTTTCCCTTTAGGTTTTACCCCAACAATGTTTTCATTAGTTTCGCTCACTCTCGAAATCAAGCATTTTACAGCAGGTTGGAGCAGCCTGTATCTCAGCACAGGAATAAGGTAGGGAAGAATTCAAATACTCATTTTGACTGCCTCCAGAAGTTAGATCAGATGGCCAATGCAATTTGGTGCTAGGCCTTTCCCTTTAGGTTTTACCCCAACAATGTTTTCATTAGTTTCGCTCACTCTCGAAATCAAGCATTTTACAGCAGGTTGGAGCAGCCTGTATCTCAGCACAGGAATAAGGTAGGGAAGAATTCAAATACTCATTTTGACTGCCTCCAGAAGTTAGATCAGATGGCAAATTGGATTTGGTGCTAGGTCTTTCCCTTTAGGTTTCACCCCAACAATGTTTTCATTAGTTTCGCTCACTCTCGAAATCAAGCATTTTACAGCAGGTTGGAGCAGCCTGTATCTCAGCACAGGAATAAGGTAGGGAAGAATTCTAAGGATCATTTTGACTGCCTCCAGAAGTTAGATCAGATGGCCAATGCAATTTGGTGCTAGGTCTTTCCCTTTAGGTTTTACCCCAACAATGTTTTCATTAGTTTCGCTCACTCTCGAAATCAAGCATTTTACAGCAGGTTGGAGCAGCCTGTATCTCAGCACAGGAATAAGGTAGGGAAGAATTCAAATACTCATTTTGACTGCCTCCAGAAGTTAGATCAGATGGCCAATGCAATTTGGTGCTAGGCCTTTCCCTTTAGGTTTTACCCCAACAATGTTTTCATTAGTTTCGCTCACTCTCGAAATCAAGCATTTTACAGCAGGTTGGAGCAGCCTGTGTCTCAGCACAGTAATAAGGTAGGGAAGAATTCAAATACTCATTTTGACTGCCTCCAGAAGTTAGATCAGATGGCCAATGCAATTTGGTGCTAGGCCTTTCCCTTTAGGTTTTACCCCAACAATGTTTTCATTAGTTTCGCTCACTCTCGAAATCAAGCATTTTACAGCAGGTTGGAGCAGCCTGTATCTCAGCACAGGAATAAGGTAGGGAAGAATTCAAATACTAATTTTGACTGCCTCCAGAAGTTAGATCAGATGGCAAATTGGATTTGGTGCTAGGTCTTTCCCTTTAGGTTTTACCCCAACAATGTTTTCATTAGTTTCGCTCACTCTCGAAATCAAGCATTTTACAGCAGGTTGGAGCAGCCTGTATCTCAGCACAGGAATAAGGTAGGGAAGAATTCTAAGGCTCATTTTGACTGCCTCCAGAAGTTAGATCAGATGGCAAATTGGATTTGGTGCTAGGTCTTTCCCTTTAGGTTTTACCCCAACAATGTTTTCATTAGTTTCGCTCACTCTCGAAATCAAGCATTTTACAGCAGGTTGGAGCAGCCTGTATCTCAGCACAGGAATAAGGTAGGGAAGAATTCAAATACTCATTTTGACTGCCTCCAGAAGTTAGATCAGATGGCCAATGCAATTTGGCGCTAGGCCTTTCCCTTTAGGTTTTACCCCAACAATGTTTTCATTAGTTTCGCTCACTCTCGAAATCAAGCATTTTACAGCAGGTTGGAGCAGCCTGTATCTCAGCACAGGAATAAGGTAGGGAAGAATTCAAATACTCATTTTGACTGCCTCCAGAAGTTAGATCAGATGGCCAATGCAATTTGGTGCTAGGCCTTTCCCTTTAGGTTTTACCCCAACAATGTTTTCATTAGTTTCGCTCACTCTCGAAATCAAGCATTTTACAGCAGGTTGGAGCAACCTGTATCTCAGCACAGGAATAAGGTAGGGAAGAATTCTAAGGATCATTTTGACTGCCTCCAGAAGTTAGATCAGATGGCCAATGCAATTTGGTGCTAGGCCTTTCACTTTAGGTTTTACCCCAACAATGTTTTCATTAGTTTCGCTCACTCTCGAAATCAAGCATTTTACAGCAGGTTGGAGCAGCCTGTATCTCAGCACAGGAATAAGGTAGGGAAGAATTCTAAGGATCATTTTGACTGCCTCCAGAAGTTAGATCAGATTGCAAATTGGATTTGGTGCTAGGTCTTTCCCTTTAGGTTTTACCCCAACAATGTTTTCATTAGTTTCGCTCACTCTCGAAATCAAGCATTTTACAGCAGGTTGGAGCAGCCTGTATCTCAGCACAGGAATAAGGTAGGGAAGAATTCAAATACTCATTTTGACTGCCTCCAGAAGTTAGATCAGATGGCCAATGCAATTTGGTGCTAGGCCTTTCCCTTTAGGTTTTACCCCAACAATGTTTTCATTAGTTTCGCTCACTCTCGAAATCAAGCATTTTACAGCAGGTTGGAGCAGCCTGTATCTCAGCACAGGAATAAGGTAGGGAAGAATTCTAAGGATCATTTTGACTGCCTCCAGAAGTTAGATCAGATGGCAAATTGGATTTGGTGCTAGGTCTTTCCCTTTAGGTTTTACCCCAACAATGTTTTCATTAGTTTCGCTCACTCTCGAAATCAAGCATTTTACAGCAGGTTGGAGCAGCCTGTATCTCAGCACAGGAATAAGGTAGGGAAGAATTCTAAGGATCATTTTGACTGCCTCCAGAAGTTAGATCAGATGGCCAATGCAATTTGGCGCTAGGCCTTTCCCTTTAGGTTTTACCCCAACAATGTTTTCATTAGTTTCGCTCACTCTCGAAATCAAGCATTTTACAGCAGGTTGGAGCAGCCTGTATCTCAGCACAGGAATAAGGTAGGGAAGAATTCAAATACTCATTTTGACTGCCTCCAGAAGTTAGATCAGATGGCCAGTGTAATTTGGTGCTAGGCCTTTCCCTTTAGGTTTTACCCCAACAATGTTTTCATTAGTTTCGCTCACTCTCGAAATCAAGCATTTTACAGCAGGTTGGAGCAGCCTGTATCTCAGCACAGTAATAAGGTAGGGAAGAATTCAAATACTCATTTTGACTGCCTCCAGAAGTTAGATCAGATGGCCAATGCAATTTGGCGCTAGGCCTTTCCCTTTAGGTTTTACCCCAACAATGTTTTCATTAGTTTCGCTCACTCTCGAAATCAAGCATTTTACAGCAGGTTGGAGCAGCCTGTATCTCAGCACAGGAATAAGGTAGGGAAGAATTCAAATACTCATTTTGACTGCCTCCAGAAGTTAGATCAGATGGCCAATGCAATTTGGTGCTAGGCCTTTCCCTTTAGGTTTTACCCCAACAATGTTTTCATTAGTTTCGCTCACTCTCGAAATCAAGCATTTTACAGCAGGTTGGAGCAGCCTGTATCTCAGCACAGGAATAAGGTAGGGAAGAATTCTAAGGCTCATTTTGACTGCCTCCAGAAGTTAGATCAGATGGCCAATGCAATTTGGTGCTAGGCCTTTCCCTTTAGGTTTTGCCCCAACAATGTTTTCATTAGTTTCGCTCACTCTCGAAATCAAGCATTTTACAGCAGGTTGGAGCAGCCTGTATCTCAGCACAGGAATAAGGTAGGGAAGAATTCTAAGGATCATTTTGACTGCCTCCAGAAGTTAGATCAGATTGCAAATTGGATTTGGTGCTAGGTCTTTCCCTTTAGGTTTTACCCCAACAATGTTTTCATTAGTTTCGCTCACTCTCGAAATCAAGCATTTTACAGCAGGTTGGAGCAGCCTGTATCTCAGCACAGGAATAAGGTAGGGAAGAATTCAAATACTCATTTTGACTGCCTCCAGAAGTTAGATCAGATGGCCAATGCAATTTGGTGCTAGGCCTTTCCCTTTAGGTTTTACCCCAACAATGTTTTCATTAGTTTCGCTCACTCTCGAAATCAAGCATTTTACAGCAGGTTGGAGCAGCCTGTATCTCAGCACAGGAATAAGGTAGGGAAGAATTCTAAGGCTCATTTTGACTGCCTCCAGAAGTTAGATCAGATGGCAAATTGGATTTGGTGCTAGGTCTTTCCCTTTAGCTTTTACCCCAACAATGTTTTCATTAGTTTCGCTCACTCTCGAAATCAAGCATTTTACAGCAGGTTGGAGCAGCCTGTATCTCAGCACAGGAATAAGGTAGGGAAGAATTCTAAGGATCATTTTGACTGCCTCCAGAAGTTAGATCAGATGGCAAATTGGATTTTGGTGCTAGGCCTTTCCCTTTAGGTTTTACCCCAACAATGTTTTCATTAGTTTCGCTCACTCTCGAAATCAAGCATTTTACAGCAGGTTGGAGCAGCCTGTGTCTCAGCACAGTAATAAGGTAGGGAAGAATTCAAATACTCATTTTGACTGCCTCCAGAAGTTAGATCAGATGGCCAATGGAATTTGGTGCTAGGCCTTTCCCTTTAGGTTTTACCCCAACAATGTTTTCATTAGTTTCGCTCACTCTCGAAATCAAGCATTTTACAGCAGGTTGGAGCAGCCTGTATCTCAGCACAGGAATAAGGTAGGGAAGAATTCAAATACTCATTTTGACTGCCTCCAGAAGTTAGATCAGATGGCAAATTGGATTTGATGCTAGGTCTTTCCCTTTAGGTTTTACCCCAACAATGTTTTCATTAGTTTCGCTCACTCTCGAAATCAAGCATTTTACAGCAGGTTGGAGCAGCCTGTATCTCAGCACAGGAATAAGGTAGGGAAGAATTCTAAGGATCATTTTGACTGCCTCCAGAAGTTAGATCAGATGGCAAATTGGATTTGGTGCTAGGTCTTTCCCTTTAGGTTTTACCCCAACAATGTTTTCATTAGTTTCGCTCACTCTCGAAATCAAGCATTTTACAGCAGGTTGGAGCAGCCTGTATCTCAGCACAGGAATAAGGTAGGGAAGAATTCTAAGGATCATTTTGACTGCCTCCAGAAGTTAGATCAGATGGCCAATGCAATTTGGCGCTAGGTCTTTCCCTTTAGGTTTTACCCCAACAATGTTTTCATTAGTTTCGCTCACTCTTGAAATCAAGCATTTTACAGCAGGTTGGAGCAGCCTGTATCTCAGCACAGGAATAAGGTAGGGAAGAATTCTAAGGCTCATTTTGACTGCCTCCAGAAGTTAGATCAGATGGCAAATTGGATTTGGTGCTAGGTCTTTCCCTTTAGGTTTTACCCCAACAATGTTTTCATTAGTTTCGCTCACTCTCGAAATCAAGCATTTTACAGCAGGTTGGAGCAGCCCGTATCTCAGCACAGGAATAAGGTAGGGAAGAATTCTAAGGATCATTTTGACTGCCTCCAGAAGTTAGATCAGATGGCCAATGCAATTTGGTGCTAGGCCTTTCCCTTTAGGTTTTACCCCAACAATGTTTT
Source organism: Melanerpes formicivorus (assembly GCF_026170545.1). Taxonomy (NCBI): domain Eukaryota; kingdom Metazoa; phylum Chordata; class Aves; order Piciformes; family Picidae; genus Melanerpes; species Melanerpes formicivorus. Next base: position 74,179 of record NW_027142837.1, read on the forward strand.
CATTAGTTTCGCTCACTCTCGAAATCAAGCATTTTACAACAGGTTGGAGCAGCCTGTATCTCAGCACAGGAATAAGGTAGGGAAGAATTCTAAGGATCATTTTGACTGCCTCCAGAAGTTAGATCAGATGGCCAATGCAATTTGGTGCTAGGCCTTTCCCTTTAGGTTTTACCCCAACAATGTTTTCATTAGTTTCGCTCACTCTCGAAATCAAGCATTTTACAGCAGGTTGGAGCAGCCTGTATCTCAGCACAGGAATAAGGTAGGGAAGAATTCTAAGGATCATTTTGACTGCCTCCAGAAGTTAGATCAGATGGCAAATTGGATTTGGTGCTAGGTCTTTCCCTTTAGGTTTTACCCCAACAATGTTTTCATTAGTTTCGCTCACTCTCGAAATCAAGCATTTTACAGCAGGTTGGAGCAGCCTGTATCTCAGCACAGGAATAAGGTAGGGAAGAATTCAAATACTCATTTTGACTGCCTCCAGAAGTTAGATCAGATGGCCAATGCAATTTGGTGCTAGGCCTTTCCCTTTAGGTTTTACCCCAACAATGTTTTCATTAGTTTCGCTCACTCTCGAAATCAAGCATTTTACAGCAGGTTGGAGCAGCCTGTATCTCAGCACAGGAATAAGGTAGGGAAGAATTCTAAGGATCATTTTGACTGCCTCCAGAAGTTAGATCAGATGGCAAATTGGATTTGGTGCTAGGTCTTTCCCTTTAGGTTTTACCCCAACAATGTTTTCATTAGTTTCGCTCACTCTCGAAATCAAGCATTTTACAGCAGGTTGGAGCAGCCTGTATCTCAGCACAGGAATAAGGTAGGGAAGAATTGTAAGGATCATTTTGACTGCCTCCAGACGTTAGATCAGATGGCAAATTGGATTTGGTGCTAGGTCTTTCCCTTTAGGTTTTAGCCCAACAATGTTTTCATTAGTTTCGCTCACTCTCGAAATCAAGCATTTTACAGCAGGTTGGAGCAGCCTGTATCTCAGCACAGGAATAAGGTAGGGAAGAATTCTAAGGATCATTTTGACTGCCTCCAGAAGTTAGATCAGATGGCAAATTGGATTTGGTGCTAGGTCTTTCCCTTTAGGTTTTACCCCAACAATGTTTTCATTAGTTTCGCTCACTCTCGAAATCAAGCATTTTACAGCAGGTTGGAGCAGCCTGTATCTCAGCACAGGAATAAGGTAGGGAAGAATTCTAAGGATCATTTTGACTGCCTCCAGAAGTTAGATCAGATGGCAAATTGGATTTGGTGCTGGGCCTTTCCCTTTAGGTTTTACCCCAACAATGTTTTCATTAGTTTCGCTCACTCTCGAAATCAAGCATTTTACAGCAGGTTGGAGCAGCCTGTATCTCAGCACAGGAATAAGGTAGGGAAGAATTCTAAGGATCATTTTGACTGCCTCCAGAAGTTAGATCAGATGGCCAATGCAATTTGGTGCTAGGCCTTTCCCTTTAGGTTTTACCCCAACAATGTTTTCATTAGTTTCGCTCACTCTCGAAATCAAGCATTTTACAGCAGGTTGGAGCAGCCTGTATCTCAGCACAGGAATAAGGTAGGGAAGAATTCTAAGGCTCATTTTGACTGCCTCCAGAAGTTAGATCAGATGGCAAATTGGATTTGGTGCTAGGTCTTTCCCTTTAGGTTTTACCCCAACAATGTTTTCATTAGTTTCGCTCACTCTCGAAATCAAACATTTTACAGCAGGTTGGAGCAGCCTGTATCTCAGCACAGGAATAAGGTAGGGAAGAATTCTAAGGATCATTTTGACTGCCTCCAGAAGTTAGATCAGATGGCAAATTGGATTTTGGTGCTAGGCCTTTCCCTTTAGGTTTTACCCCAACAATGTTTTCATTAGTTTCGCTCACTCTCGAAATCAAGCATTTTACAGCAGGTTGGAGCAGCCTGTGTCTCAGCACAGGAAAAAGGTAGGGAAGAATTCAAATACTCATTTTGACTGCCTCCAGAAGTTAGATCAGATGGCCAATGCAATTTGGTGCTAGGTCTTTCCCTTTAGGTTTTACCCCAACAATGTTTTCATTAGTTTCGCTCACTCTCGAAATCAAGCATTTTACAGCAGGTTGGAGCAGCCTGTATCTCAGCACAGGAATAAGGTAGGGAAGAATTCTAAGGATCATTTTGACTGCCTCCAGAAGTTAGATCAGATGGCAAATTGGATTTGGTGCTAGGTCTTTCCCTTTAGGTTTTACCCCAACAATGTTTTCATTAGTTTCGCTCACTCTCGAAATCAAGCATTTTACAGCAGGTTGGAGCAGCCTGTATCTCAGCACAGGAATAAGGTAGGGAAGAATTCAAATACTCATTTTGACTGCCTCCAGAAGTTAGATCAGATGGCCAATGGAATTTGGTGCTAGGCCTTTCCCTTTAGGTTTTACCCCAACAATGTTTTCATTAGTTTCGCTCACTCTCGAAATCAAGCATTTTACAGCAGGTTGGAGCAGCCTGTATCTCAGCACAGGAATAAGGTAGGGAAGAATTCTAAGGCTCATTTTGACTGCCTCCAGAAGTTAGATCAGATGGCAAATTGGATTTGGTGCTAGGTCTTTCCCTTTAGGTTTTACCCCAACAATGTTTTCATTAGTTTCGCTCACTCTCGAAATCAAGCATTTTACAGCAGGTTGGAGCAGCCTGTATCTCAGCACAGGAATAAGGTAGGGAAGAATTGTAAGGATCATTTTGACTGCCTCCAGAAGTTAGATCAGATGGCAAATTGGATTTGGTGCTAGGTCTTTCCCTTTAGGTTTTAGCCCAACAATGTTTTCATTAGTTTCGCTCACTCTCGAAATCAAGCATTTTACAGCAGGTTGGAGCAGCCTGTATCTCAGCACAGGAATAAGGTAGGGAAGAATTCTAAGGATCATTTTGACTGCCTCCAGAAGTTAGATCAGATGGCAAATTGGATTTGGTGCTAGGTCTTTCCCTTTAGGTTTTACCCCAACAATGTTTTCATTAGTTTCGCTCACTCTCGAAATCAAGCATTTTACAGCAGGTTGGAGCAGCCTGTATCTCAGCACAGGAATAAGGTAGGGAAGAATTCTAAGGATCATTTTGACTGCCTCCAGAAGTTAGATCAGATGGCAAATTGGATTTGGTGCTAGGTCTTTCCCTTTAGGTTTTACCCCAACAATGTTTTCATTAGTTTCGCTCACTCTTGAAATCAAGCATTTTACAGCAGGTTGGAGCAGCCTGTATCTCAGCACAGGAATAAGGTAGGGAAGAATTCAAATACTCATTTTGACAGCCTCCAGAAGTTAGATCAGATGGCCAATGGAATTTGGTGCTAGGTCTTTCCCTTTAGGTTTTACCCCAACAATGTTTTCATTAGTTTCGCTCACTCTCGAAATCAAGCATTTTACAGCAGGTTGGAGCAGCCTGTATCTCAGCACAGGAATAAGGTAGGGAAGAATTCTAAGGATCATTTTGACTGCCTCCAGAAGTTAGATCAGATGGCCAATGCAATTTGGTGCTAGGCCTTTCCCTTTAGGTTTTACCCCAACAATGTTTTCATTAGTTTCGCTCACTCTCGAAATCAAGCATTTTACAGCAGGTTGGAGCAGCCTGTATCTCAGCACAGTAATAAGGTAGGGAAGAATTCAAATACTCATTTTGACTGCCTCCAGAAGTTAGATCAGATGGCAAATTGGATTTGGTGCTAGGTCTTTCCCTTTAGGTTTTACCCCAACAATGTTTTCATTAGTTTCGCTCACTCTCGAAATCAAGCATTTTACAGCAGGTTGGAGCAGCCTGTATCTCAGCACAGGAATAAGGTAGGGAAGAATTCTAAGGATCATTTTGACTGCCTCCAGAAGTTAGATCAGATGGCAAATTGGATTTGGTGCTGGGCCTTTCCCTTTAGGTTTTACCCCAACAATGTTTTCATTAGTTTCGCTCACTCTCGAAATCAAGCATTTTACAGCAGGTTGGAGCAGCCTGTATCTCAGCACAGGAATAAGGTAGGGAAGAATTCTAAGGATCATTTTGACTGCCTCCAGAAGTTAGATCAGATGGCCAATGCAATTTGGTGCTAGGCCTTTCCCTTTAGGTTTTACCCCAACAATGTTTTCATTAGTTTCGCTCACTCTCGAAATCAAGCATTTTACAGCAGGTTGGAGCAGCCTGTATCTCAGCACAGGAATAAGGTAGGGAAGAATTCTAAGGATCATTTTGACTGCCTCCAGAAGTTAGATCAGATGGTCAATGCAATTTGGTGCTAGGCCTTTCCCTTTAGGTTTTACCCCAACAATGTTTTCATTAGTTTCGCTCACTCTCGAAATCAAGCATTTTACAGCAGGTTGGAGCAGCCTGTATCTCAGCACAGGAATAAGGTAGGGAAGAATTCTAAGGATCATTTTGACTGCCTCCAGAAGTTAGATCAGATGGCAAATTGGATTTGGTGCTAGGTCTTTCCCTTTAGGTTTTACCCCAACAATGTTTTCATTAGTTTCGCTCACTCTCGAAATCAAGCATTTTACAGCAGGTTGGAGCAGCCTGTATCTCAGCACAGGAATAAGGTAGGGAAGAATTCAAATACTCATTTTGACTGCCTCCAGAAGTTAGATCAGATGGCCAATGCAATTTGGCGCTAGGCCTTTCCCTTTAGGTTTTACCCCAACAATGTTTTCATTAGTTTCGCTCACTCTCGAAATCAAGCATTTTACAGCAGGTTGGAGCAGCCTGTATCTCAGCACAGGAATAAGGTAGGGAAGAATTCAAATACTCATTTTGACTGCCTCCAGAAGTTAGATCAGATGGCCAATGCAATTTGGTGCTAGTCCTTTCCCTTTAGGTTTTACCCCAACAATGTTTTCATTAGTTTCGCTCACTCTCGAAATCAAGCATTTTACAGCAGGTTGGAGCAGCCTGTATCTCAGCACAGGAATAAGGTAGGGAAGAATTGTAAGGATCATTTTGACTGCCTCCAGAAGTTAGATCAGATGGCAAATTGGATTTGGTGCTAGGTCTTTCCCTTTAGGTTTTACCCCAACAATGTTTTCATTAGTTTCGCTCACTCTCGAAATCAAGCATTTTACAGCAGGTTGGAGCAGCCTGTATCTCAGCACAGGAATAAGGTAGGGAAGAATTCTAAGGATCATTTTGACTGCCTCCAGAAGTTAGATCAGATGGCAAATTGGATTTGGTGCTGGGCCTTTCCCTTTAGGTTTTACCCCAACAATGTTTTCATTAGTTTCGCTCACTCTCGAAATCAAGCATTTTACAGCAGGTTGGAGCAGCCTGTATCTCAGCACAGGAATAAGGTAGGGAAGAATTCTAAGGATCATTTTGACTGCCTCCAGAAGTTAGATCAGATGGCCAATGCAATTTGGTGCTAGGCCTTTCCCTTTAGGTTTTACCCCAACAATGTTTTCATTAGTTTCGCTCACTCTCGAAATCAAGCATTTTACAGCAGGTTGGAGCAGCCTGTATCTCAGCACAGGAATAAGGTAGGGAAGAATTCTAAGGCTCATTTTGACTGCCTCCAGAAGTTAGATCAGATGGCAAATTGGATTTGGTGCTAGGTCTTTCCCTTTAGGTTTTACCCCAACAATGTTTTCATTAGTTTCGCTCACTCTCGAAATCAAACATTTTACAGCAGGTTGGAGCAGCCTGTATCTCAGCACAGGAATAAGGTAGGGAAGAATTCTAAGGATCATTTTGACTGCCTCCAGAAGTTAGATCAGATGGCAAATTGGATTTTGGTGCTAGGCCTTTCCCTTTAGGTTTTACCCCAACAATGTTTTCATTAGTTTCGCTCACTCTCGAAATCAAGCATTTTACAGCAGGTTGGAGCAGCCTGTGTCTCAGCACAGGAAAAAGGTAGGGAAGAATTCAAATACTCATTTTGACTGCCTCCAGAAGTTAGATCAGATGGCCAATGCAATTTGGTGCTAGGTCTTTCCCTTTAGGTTTTACCCCAACAATGTTTTCATTAGTTTCGCTCACTCTCGAAATCAAGCATTTTACAGCAGGTTGGAGCAGCCTGTATCTCAGCACAGGAATAAGGTAGGGAAGAATTCTAAGGATCATTTTGACTGCCTCCAGAAGTTAGATCAGATGGCAAATTGGATTTGGTGCTAGGTCTTTCCCTTTAGGTTTTACCCCAACAATGTTTTCATTAGTTTCGCTCACTCTCGAAATCAAGCATTTTACAGCAGGTTGGAGCAGCCTGTATCTCAGCACAGGAATAAGGTAGGGAAGAATTCAAATACTCATTTTGACTGCCTCCAGAAGTTAGATCAGATGGCCAATGGAATTTGGTGCTAGGCCTTTCCCTTTAGGTTTTACCCCAACAATGTTTTCATTAGTTTCGCTCACTCTCGAAATCAAGCATTTTACAGCAGGTTGGAGCAGCCTGTATCTCAGCACAGGAATAAGGTAGGGAAGAATTCTAAGGATCATTTTGACTGCCTCCAGAAGTTAGATCAGATGGCAAATTGGATTTGGTGCTAGGTCTTTCCCTTTAGGTTTTACCCCAACAATGTTTTCATTAGTTTCGCTCACTCTCGAAATCAAGCATTTTACAGCAGGTTGGAGCAGCCTGTATCTCAGCACAGGAATAAGGTAGGGAAGAATTGTAAGGATCATTTTGACTGCCTCCAGAAGTTAGATCAGATGGCAAATTGGATTTGGTGCTAGGTCTTTCCCTTTAGGTTTTAGCCCAACAATGTTTTCATTAGTTTCGCTCACTCTCGAAATCAAGCATTTTACAGCAGGTTGGAGCAGCCTGTATCTCAGCACAGGAATAAGGTAGGGAAGAATTCTAAGGATCATTTTGACTGCCTCCAGAAGTTAGATCAGATGGCAAATTGGATTTGGTGCTAGGTCTTTCCCTTTAGGTTTTACCCCAACAATGTTTTCATTAGTTTCGCTCACTCTCGAAATCAAGCATTTTACAGCAGGTTGGAGCAGCCTGTATCTCAGCACAGGAATAAGGTAGGGAAGAATTCTAAGGATCATTTTGACTGCCTCCAGAAGTTAGATCAGATGGCAAATTGGATTTGGTGCTAGGTCTTTCCCTTTAGGTTTTACCCCAACAATGTTTTCATTAGTTTCGCTCACTCTTGAAATCAAGCATTTTACAGCAGGTTGGAGCAGCCTGTATCTCAGCACAGGAATAAGGTAGGGAAGAATTCAAATACTCATTTTGACAGCCTCCAGAAGTTAGATCAGATGGCCAATGGAATTTGGTGCTAGGTCTTTCCCTTTAGGTTTTACCCCAACAATGTTTTCATTAGTTTCGCTCACTCTCGAAATCAAGCATTTTACAGCAGGTTGGAGCAGCCTGTATCTCAGCACAGGAATAAGGTAGGGAAGAATTCTAAGGATCATTTTGACTGCCTCCAGAAGTTAGATCAGATGGCCAATGCAATTTGGTGCTAGGCCTTTCCCTTTAGGTTTTACCCCAACAATGTTTTCATTATATTCGCTCACTCTCGAAATCAAGCATTTTACAGCAGGTTGGAGCAGCCTGTATCTCAGCACAGTAATAAGGTAGGGAAGAATTCAAATACTCATTTTGACTGCCTCCAGAAGTTAGATCAGATGGCAAATTGGATTTGGTGCTAGGTCTTTCCCTTTAGGTTTTACCCCAACAATGTTTTCATTAGTTTCGCTCACTCTCGAAATCAAGCATTTTACAGCAGGTTGGAGCAGCCTGTATCTCAGCACAGGAATAAGGTAGGGAAGAATTCTAAGGATCATTTTGACTGCCTCCAGAAGTTAGATCAGATGGCAAATTGGATTTGGTGCTGGGCCTTTCCCTTTAGGTTTTACCCCAACAATGTTTTCATTAGTTTCGCTCACTCTCGAAATCAAGCATTTTACAGCAGGTTGGAGCAGCCTGTATCTCAGCACAGGAATAAGGTAGGGAAGAATTCTAAGGATCATTTTGACTGCCTCCAGAAGTTAGATCAGATGGCCAATGCAATTTGGTGCTAGGCCTTTCCCTTTAGGTTTTACCCCAACAATGTTTTCATTAGTTTCGCTCACTCTCGAAATCAAGCATTTTACAGCAGGTTGGAGCAGCCTGTATCTCAGCACAGGAATAAGGTAGGGAAGAATTCTAAGGATCATTTTGACTGCCTCCAGAAGTTAGATCAGATGGTCAATGCAATTTGGTGCTAGGCCTTTCCCTTTAGGTTTTACCCCAACAATGTTTTCATTAGTTTCGCTCACTCTCGAAATCAAGCATTTTACAGCAGGTTGGAGCAGCCTGTATCTCAGCACAGGAATAAGGTAGGGAAGAATTCTAAGGATCATTTTGACTGCCTCCAGAAGTTAGATCAGATGGCAAATTGGATTTGGTGCTAGGTCTTTCCCTTTAGGTTTTACCCCAACAATGTTTTCATTAGTTTCGCTCACTCTCGAAATCAAGCATTTTACAGCAGGTTGGAGCAGCCTGTATCTCAGCACAGGAATAAGGTAGGGAAGAATTCAAATACTCATTTTGACTGCCTCCAGAAGTTAGATCAGATGGCCAATGCAATTTGGCGCTAGGCCTTTCCCTTTAGGTTTTACCCCAACAATGTTTTCATTAGTTTCGCTCACTCTCGAAATCAAGCATTTTACAGCAGGTTGGAGCAGCCTGTATCTCAGCACAGGAATAAGGTAGGGAAGAATTCAAATACTCATTTTGACTGCCTCCAGAAGTTAGATCAGATGGCCAATGCAATTTGGTGCTAGGCCTTTCCCTTTAGGTTTTACCCCAACAATGTTTTCATTAGTTTCGCTCACTCTCGAAATCAAGCATTTTACAGCAGGTTGGAGCAGCCTGTATCTCAGCACAGGAATAAGGTAGGGAAGAATTGTAAGGATCATTTTGACTGCCTCCAGAAGTTAGATCAGATGGCAAATTGGATTTGGTGCTAGGTCTTTCCCTTTAGGTTTTACCCCAACAATGTTTTCATTAGTTTCGCTCACTCTCGAAATCAAGCATTTTACAGCAGGTTGGAGCAGCCTGTATCTCAGCACAGGAATAAGGTAGGGAAGAATTCTAAGGATCATTTTGACTGCCTCCAGAAGTTAGATCAGATGGCAAATTGGATTTTGGTGCTAGGCCTTTCCCTTTAGGTTTTACCCCAACAATGTTTTCATTAGTTTCGCTCACTCTCGAAATCAAGCATTTTACAGCAGGTTGGAGCAGCCTGTATCTCAGCACAGGAATAAGGTAGGGAAGAATTCAAATACTCATTTTGACTGCCTCCAGAAGTTAGATCAGATGGCCAATGCAATTTGGTGCTAGGCCTTTCCCTTTAGGTTTTACCCCAACAATGTTTTCATTAGTTTCGCTCACTCTCGAAATCAAGCATTTTACAGCAGGTTGGAGCAGCCTGTATCTCAGCACAGGAATAAGGTAGGGAAGAATTCTAAGGATCATTTTGACTGCCTCCAGAAGTTAGATCAGATGGCAAATTGGGTTTGGTGCTAGGTCTTTCCCTTTAGGTTTTACCCCAACAATGTTTTCATTAGTTTCGCTCACTCTCGAAATCAAGCATTTTACAGCAGGTTGGAGCAGCCTGTATCTCAGCACAGGAATAAGGTAGGGAAGAATTCTAAGGATCATTTTGACTGCCTCCAGAAGTTAGATCAGATGGCCAATGGAATTTGGTGCTAGGTCTTTCCCTTTAGGTTTTACCCCAACAATGTTTTCATTAGTTTCGCTCACTCTCGAAATCAAGCATTTTACAGCAGGTTGGAGCAGCCTGTATCTCAGCACAGGAATAAGGTAGGGAAGAATTCTAAGGCTCATTTTGACTGCCTCCAGAAGTTAGATCAGATGGCCAATGCAATTTGGCGCTAGGTCTTTCCCTTTAGGTTTTACCCCAACAATGTTTTCATTAGTTTCGCTCACTCTCGAAATCAAGCATTTTACAGCAGGTTGGAGCAGCCTGTATCTCAGCACAGGAATAAGGTAGGGAAGAATTCAAATACTCATTTTGACTGCCTCCAGAAGTTAGATCAGATGGCAAATTGGATTTGGTGCTAGGTCTTTCCCTTTAGGTTTTACCCCAACAATGTTTTCATTAGTTTCGCTCACTCTCGAAATCAAGCATTTTACAGCAGGTTGGAGCAGCCCGTATCTCAGCACAGGAATAAGGTAGGGAAGAATTCTAAGGATCATTTTGACTGCCTCCAGAAGTTAGATCAGATGGCCAATGCAATTTGGTGCTAGGCCTTTCCCTTTAGGTTTTACCCCAACAATGTTTTCATTAGTTTCGCTCACTCTCGAAATCAAGCATTTTACAGCAGGTTGGAGCAGCCTGTATCTCAGCACAGGAATAAGGTAGGGAAGAATTCTAAGGATCATTTTGACTGCCTCCAGAAGTTAGATCAGATGGCAAATTGGATTTGGTGCTAGGTCTTTCCCTTTAGGTTTTACCCCAACAATGTTTTCATTAGTTTCGCTCACTCTCGAAATCAAGCATTTTACAGCAGGTTGGAGCAGCCTGTATCTCAGCACAGGAATAAGGCAGGGAAGAATTCAAATACTCATTTTGACTGCCTCCAGAAGTTAGATCAGATGGCCAATGCAATTTGGTGCTAGGCCTTTCCCTTTAGGTTTTACCCCAACAATGTTTTCATTAGTTTCGCTCACTCTCGAAATCAAGCATTTTACAGCAGGTTGGAGCAGCCTGTATCTCAGCACAGGAATAAGGTAGGGAAGAATTCTAAGGATCATTTTGACTGCCTCCAGAAGTTAGATCAGATGGCAAATTGGATTTGGTGCTAGGTCTTTCCCTTTAGGTTTTACCCCAACAATGTTTTCATTAGTTTCGCTCACTCTCGAAATCAAGCATTTTACAGCAGGTTGGAGCAGCCTGTATCTCAGCACAGGAATAAGGTAGGGAAGAATTGTAAGGATCATTTTGACTGCCTCCAGAAGTTAGATCAGATGGCAAATTGGATTTGGTGCTAGGTCTTTCCCTTTAGGTTTTACCCCAACAATGTTTTCATTAGTTTCGCTCACTCTCGAAATCAAGCATTTTACAGCAGGTTGGAGCAGCCTGTATCTCAGCACAGGAATAAGGTAGGGAAGAATTCAAAGGCTCATTTTGACTGCCTCCAGAAGTTAGATCAGATGGCAAATTGGATTTGGTGCTAGGTCTTTCCCTTTAGGTTTTACCCCAACAATGTTTTCATTAGTTTCGCTCACTCTCGAAATCAAGCATTTTACAGCAGGTTGGAGCAGCCTGTATCTCAGCACAGGAATAAGGTAGGGAAGAATTCTAAGGATCATTTTGACTGCCTCCAGAAGTTAGATCAGATGGCAAATTGGATTTGGTGCTAGGTCTTTCCCTTTAGGTTTTACCCCAACAATGTTTTCATTAGTTTCGCTCACTCTCGAAATCAAGCATTTTACAGCAGGTTGGAGCAGCCTGTATCTCAGCACAGGAATAAGGTAGGGAAGAATTCAAATACTCATTTTGACTGCCTCCAGAAGTTAGATCAGATGGCCAATGGAATTTGGTGCTAGGTCTTTCCCTTTAGGTTTTACCCCAACAATGTTTTCATTAGTTTCGCTCACTCTCGAAATCAAGCATTTTACAGCAGGTTGGAGCAGCCTGTATCTCAGCACAGGAATAAGGTGGGGAAGAATTCTAAGGATCATTTTGACTGCCTCCAGAAGTTAGATCAGATGGCCAATGCAATTTGGTGCTAGGCCTTTCCCTTTAGGTTTTACCCCAACAATGTTTTCATTAGATTCGCTCACTCTCGAAATCAAGCATTTTACAGCAGGTTGGAGCAGCCCGTATCTCAGCACAGGAATAAGGTAGGGAAGAATTCTAAGGATCATTTTGACTGCCTCCAGAAGTTAGATCAGATGGCAAATTGGATTTGGTGCTAGGTCTTTCCCTTTAGGTTTTACCCCAACAATGTTTTCATTAGTTTCGCTCACTCTCGAAATCAAGCATTTTACAGCAGGTTGGAGCAGCCTGTATCTCAGCACAGGAATAAGGTAGGGAAGAATTGTAAGGATCATTTTGACTGCCTCCAGAAGTTAGATCAGATGGCAAATTGGATTTGGTGCTAGGTCTTTCCCTTTAGGTTTTAGCCCAACAATGTTTTCATTAGTTTCGCTCACTCTCGAAATCAAGCATTTTACAGCAGGTTGGAGCAGCCTGTATCTCAGCACAGGAATAAGGTAGGGAAGAATTCTAAGGATCATTTTGACTGCCTCCAGAAGTTAGATCAGATGGCAAATTGGATTTGGTGCTAGGTCTTTCCCTTTAGGTTTTACCCCAACAATGTTTTCATTAGTTTCGCTCACTCTCGAAATCAAGCATTTTACAGCAGGTTGGAGCAGCCTGTATCTCAGCACAGGAATAAGGTAGGGAAGAATTCTAAGGATCATTTTGACTGCCTCCAGAAGTTAGATCAGATGGCAAATTGGATTTGGTGCTAGGTCTTTCCCTTTAGGTTTTACCCCAACAATGTTTTCATTAGTTTCGCTCACTCTTGAAATCAAGCATTTTACAGCAGGTTGGAGCAGCCTGTATCTCAGCACAGGAATAAGGTAGGGAAGAATTCAAATACTCATTTTGACAGCCTCCAGAAGTTAGATCAGATGGCCAATGGAATTTGGTGCTAGGTCTTTCCCTTTAGGTTTTACCCCAACAATGTTTTCATTAGTTTCGCTCACTCTCGAAATCAAGCATTTTACAGCAGGTTGGAGCAGCCTGTATCTCAGCACAGGAATAAGGTAGGGAAGAATTCTAAGGATCATTTTGACTGCCTCCAGAAGTTAGATCAGATGGCCAATGCAATTTGGTGCTAGGCCTTTCCCTTTAGGTTTTACCCCAACAATGTTTTCATTAGTTTCGCTCACTCTCGAAATCAAGCATTTTACAGCAGGTTGGAGCAGCCTGTATCTCAGCACAGGAATAAGGTAGGGAAGAATTCTAAGGATCATTTTGACTGCCTCCAGAAGTTAGATCAGATGGCCAATGCAATTTGGTGCTAGGCCTTTCCCTTTAGGTTTTACCCCAACAATGTTTTCATTAGTTTCGCTCACTCTCGAAATCAAGCATTTTACAGCAGGTTGGAGCAGCCTGTATCTCAGCACAGGAATAAGGTAGGGAAGAATTCTAAGGATCATTTTGACTGCCTCCAGAAGTTAGATCAGATGGTCAATGCAATTTGGTGCTAGGCCTTTCCCTTTAGGTTTTACCCCAACAATGTTTTCATTAGTTTCGCTCACTCTCGAAATCAAGCATTTTACAGCAGGTTGGAGCAGCCTGTATCTCAGCACAGGAATAAGGTAGGGAAGAATTCTAAGGATCATTTTGACTGCCTCCAGAAGTTAGATCAGATGGCAAATTGGATTTGGTGCTAGGTCTTTCCCTTTAGGTTTTACCCCAACAATGTTTTCATTAGTTTCGCTCACTCTCGAAATCAAGCATTTTACAGCAGGTTGGAGCAGCCTGTATCTCAGCACAGGAATAAGGTAGGGAAGAATTCAAATACTCATTTTGACTGCCTCCAGAAGTTAGATCAGATGGCCAATGCAATTTGGCGCTAGGCCTTTCCCTTTAGGTTTTACCCCAACAATGTTTTCATTAGTTTCGCTCACTCTCGAAATCAAGCATTTTACAGCAGGTTGGAGCAGCCTGTATCTCAGCACAGGAATAAGGTAGGGAAGAATTCAAATACTCATTTTGACTGCCTCCAGAAGTTAGATCAGATGGCCAATGCAATTTGGTGCTAGTCCTTTCCCTTTAGGTTTTACCCCAACAATGTTTTCATTAGTTTCGCTCACTCTCGAAATCAAGCATTTTACAGCAGGTTGGAGCAGCCTGTATCTCAGCACAGGAATAAGGTAGGGAAGAATTGTAAGGATCATTTTGACTGCCTCCAGAAGTTAGATCAGATGGCAAATTGGATTTGGTGCTAGGTCTTTCCCTTTAGGTTTTACCCCAACAATGTTTTCATTAGTTTCGCTCACTCTCGAAATCAAGCATTTTACAGCAGGTTGGAGCAGCCTGTATCTCAGCACAGGAATAAGGTAGGGAAGAATTCTAAGGATCATTTTGACTGCCTCCAGAAGTTAGATCAGATGGCAAATTGGATTTTGGTGCTAGGCCTTTCCCTTTAGGTTTTACCCCAACAATGTTTTCATTAGTTTCGCTCACTCTCGAAATCAAGCATTTTACAGCAGGTTGGAGCAGCCTGTATCTCAGCACAGGAATAAGGTAGGGAAGAATTCAAATACTCATTTTGACTGCCTCCAGAAGTTAGATCAGATGGCCAATGCAATTTGGTGCTAGGCCTTTCCCTTTAGGTTTTACCCCAACAATGTTTTCATTAGTTTCGCTCACTCTCGAAATCAAGCATTTTACAGCAGGTTGGAGCAGCCTGTATCTCAGCACAGGAATAAGGTAGGGAAGAATTCTAAGGATCATTTTGACTGCCTCCAGAAGTTAGATCAGATGGCAAATTGGGTTTGGTGCTAGGTCTTTCCCTTTAGGTTTTACCCCAACAATGTTTTCATTAGTTTCGCTCACTCTCGAAATCAAGCATTTTACAGCAGGTTGGAGCAGCCTGTATCTCAGCACAGGAATAAGGTAGGGAAGAATTCTAAGGATCATTTTGACTGCCTCCAGAAGTTAGATCAGATGGCCAATGCAATTTGGTGCTAGGTCTTTCCCTTTAGGTTTTACCCCAACAATGTTTTCATTAGTTTCGCTCACTCTCGAAATCAAGCATTTTACAGCAGGTTGGAGCAGCCTGTATCTCAGCACAGGAATAAGGTAGGGAAGAATTCTAAGGCTCATTTTGACTGCCTCCAGAAGTTAGATCAGATGGCCAATGCAATTTGGCGCTAGGTCTTTCCCTTTAGGTTTTACCCCAACAATGTTTTCATTAGTTTCGCTCACTCTCGAAATCAAGCATTTTACAGCAGGTTGGAGCAGCCTGTATCTCAGCACAGGAATAAGGTAGGGAAGAATTCAAATACTCATTTTGACTGCCTCCAGAAGTTAGATCAGATGGCAAATTGGATTTGGTGCTAGGTCTTTCCCTTTAGGTTTTACCCCAACAATGTTTTCATTAGTTTCGCTCACTCTCGAAATCAAGCATTTTACAGCAGGTTGGAGCAGCCCGTATCTCAGCACAGGAATAAGGTAGGGAAGAATTCTAAGGATCATTTTGACTGCCTCCAGAAGTTAGATCAGATGGCCAATGCAATTTGGTGCTAGGCCTTTCCCTTTAGGTTTTACCCCAACAATGTTTTCATTAGTTTCGCTCACTCTCGAAATCAAGCATTTTACAGCAGGTTGGAGCAGCCTGTATCTCAGCACAGGAATAAGGTAGGGAAGAATTCTAAGGATCATTTTGACTGCCTCCAGAAGTTAGATCAGATGGCAAATTGGATTTGGTGCTAGGTCTTTCCCTTTAGGTTTTACCCCAACAATGTTTTCATTAGTTTCGCTCACTCTCGAAATCAAGCATTTTACAGCAGGTTGGAGCAGCCTGTATCTCAGCACAGGAATAAGGTAGGGAAGAATTCAAATACTCATTTTGACTGCCTCCAGAAGTTAGATCAGATGGCCAATGCAATTTGGTGCTAGGCCTTTCCCTTTAGGTTTTACCCCAACAATGTTTTCATTAGTTTCGCTCACTCTCGAAATCAAGCATTTTACAGCAGGTTGGAGCAGCCTGTATCTCAGCACAGGAATAAGGTAGGGAAGAATTCTAAGGATCATTTTGACTGCCTCCAGAAGTTAGATCAGATGGCAAATTGGATTTGGTGCTAGGTCTTTCCCTTTAGGTTTTACCCCAACAATGTTTTCATTAGTTTCGCTCACTCTCGAAATCAAGCATTTTACAGCAGGTTGGAGCAGCCTGTATCTCAGCACAGGAATAAGGTAGGGAAGAATTGTAAGGATCATTTTGACTGCCTCCAGAAGTTAGATCAGATGGCAAATTGGATTTGGTGCTAGGTCTTTCCCTTTAGGTTTTACCCCAACAATGTTTTCATTAGTTTCGCTCACTCTCGAAATCAAGCATTTTACAGCAGGTTGGAGCAGCCTGTATCTCAGCACAGGAATAAGGTAGGGAAGAATTCAAAGGCTCATTTTGACTGCCTCCAGAAGTTAGATCAGATGGCAAATTGGATTTGGTGCTAGGTCTTTCCCTTTAGGTTTTACCCCAACAATGTTTTCATTAGTTTCGCTCACTCTCGAAATCAAGCATTTTACAGCAGGTTGGAGCAGCCTGTATCTCAGCACAGGAATAAGGTAGGGAAGAATTCTAAGGATCATTTTGACTGCCTCCAGAAGTTAGATCAGATGGCAAATTGGATTTGGTGCTAGGTCTTTCCCTTTAGGTTTTACCCCAACAATGTTTTCATTAGTTTCGCTCACTCTCGAAATCAAGCATTTTACAGCAGGTTGGAGCAGCCTGTATCTCAGCACAGGAATAAGGTAGGGAAGAATTCAAATACTCATTTTGACTGCCTCCAGAAGTTAGATCAGATGGCCAATGGAATTTGGTGCTAGGTCTTTCCCTTTAGGTTTTACCCCAACAATGTTTTCATTAGTTTCGCTCACTCTCGAAATCAAGCATTTTACAGCAGGTTGGAGCAGCCTGTATCTCAGCACAGGAATAAGGTGGGGAAGAATTCTAAGGATCATTTTGACTGCCTCCAGAAGTTAGATCAGATGGCCAATGCAATTTGGTGCTAGGCCTTTCCCTTTAGGTTTTACCCCAACAATGTTTTCATTAGATTCGCTCACTCTCGAAATCAAGCATTTTACAGCAGGTTGGAGCAGCCCGTATCTCAGCACAGGAATAAGGTAGGGAAGAATTCTAAGGATCATTTTGACTGCCTCCAGAAGTTAGATCAGATGGCCAATGCAATTTGGTGCTAGGCCTTTCCCTTTAGGTTTTACCCCAACAATGTTTTCATTAGTTTCGCTCACTCTCGAAATCAAGCATTTTACAGCAGGTTGGAGCAGCCTGTATCTCAGCACAGGAATAAGGTAGGGAAGAATTCAAAGGCTCATTTTGACTGCCTCCAGAAGTTAGATCAGATGGCAAATTGGATTTGGTGCTAGGTCTTTCCCTTTAGGTTTTACCCCAACAATGTTTTCATTAGTTTCGCTCACTCTCGAAATCAAGCATTTTACAGCAGGTTGGAGCAGCCTGTATCTCAGCACAGGAATAAGGTAGGGAAGAATTCTAAGGATCATTTTGACTGCCTCCAGAAGTTAGATCAGATGGCAAATTGGATTTGGTGCTAGGTCTTTCCCTTTAGGTTTTACCCCAACAATGTTTTCATTAGTTTCGCTCACTCTCGAAATCAAGCATTTTACAGCAGGTTGGAGCAGCCTGTATCTCAGCACAGGAATAAGGTAGGGAAGAATTCTAAGGCTCATTTTGACTGCCTCCAGAAGTTAGATCAGATGGCAAATTGGATTTGGTGCTAGGTCTTTCCCTTTAGGTTTTACCCCAACAATGTTTTCATTAGTTTCGCTCACTCTCGAAATCAAGCATTTTACAGCAGGTTGGAGCAGCCTGTATCTCAGCACAGGAATAAGGTAGGGAAGAATTCTAAGGATCATTTTGACTGCCTCCAGAAGTTAGATCAGATGGCAAATTGGATTTGGTGCTAGGTCTTTCCCTTTAGGTTTTACCCCAACAATGTTTTCATTAGTTTCGCTCACTCTCGAAATCAAGCATTTTACAGCAGGTTGGAGCAGCCTGTATCTCAGCACAGGAATAAGGTAGGGAAGAATTCAAATACTCATTTTGACTGCCTCCAGAAGTTAGATCAGATGGCCAATGGAATTTGGTGCTAGGTCTTTCCCTTTAGGTTTTACCCCAACAATGTTTTCATTAGTTTCGCTCACTCTCGAAATCAAGCATTTTACAGCAGGTTGGAGCAGCCTGTATCTCAGCACAGGAATAAGGTGGGGAAGAATTCTAAGGATCATTTTGACTGCCTCCAGAAGTTAGATCAGATGGCCAATGCAATTTGGTGCTAGGCCTTTCCCTTTAGGTTTTACCCCAACAATGTTTTCATTAGATTCGATCACTCTCGAAATCAAGCATTTTACAGCAGGTTGGAGCAGCCTGTATCTCAGCACAGTAATAAGGTAGGGAAGAATTCAAATACTCATTTTGACTGCCTCCAGAAGTTAGATCAGATGGCAAATTGGATTTGGTGCTAGGTCTTTCCCTTTAGGTTTTACCCCAACAATGTTTTCATTAGTTTCGCTCACTCTCGAAATCAAGCATTTTACAGCAGGTTGGAGCAGCCTGTATCTCAGCACAGGAATAAGGTAGGGAAGAATTGTAAGGATCATTTTGACTGCCTCCAGAAGTTAGATCAGATGGCAAATTGGATTTGGTGCTAGGTCTTTCCCTTTAGGTTTTACCCCAACAATGTTTTCATTAGTTTCGCTCACTCTCGAAATCAAGCATTTTACAGCAGGTTGGAGCAGCCTGTATCTCAGCACAGGAATAAGGTAGGGAAGAATTCAAAGGCTCATTTTGACTGCCTCCAGAAGTTAGATCAGATGGCAAATTGGATTTGGTGCTAGGTCTTTCCCTTTAGGTTTTACCCCAACAATGTTTTCATTAGTTTCGCTCACTCTCGAAATCAAGCATTTTACAGCAGGTTGGAGCAGCCTGTATCTCAGCACAGGAATAAGGTAGGGAAGAATTCTAAGGATCATTTTGACTGCCTCCAGAAGTTAGATCAGATGGCAAATTGGATTTGGTGCTAGGTCTTTCCCTTTAGGTTTTACCCCAACAATGTTTTCATTAGTTTCGCTCACTCTCGAAATCAAGCATTTTACAGCAGGTTGGAGCAGCCTGTATCTCAGCACAGGAATAAGGTAGGGAAGAATTCAAATACTCATTTTGACTGCCTCCAGAAGTTAGATCAGATGGCCAATGGAATTTGGTGCTAGGTCTTTCCCTTTAGGTTTTACCCCAACAATGTTTTCATTAGTTTCGCTCACTCTCGAAATCAAGCATTTTACAGCAGGTTGGAGCAGCCTGTATCTCAGCACAGGAATAAGGTGGGGAAGAATTCTAAGGATCATTTTGACTGCTTCCAGAAGTTAGATCAGATGGCCAATGCAATTTGGTGCTAGGCCTTTCCCTTTAGGTTTTACCCCAACAATGTTTTCATTAGATTCGCTCACTCTCGAAATCAAGCATTTTACAGCAGGTTGGAGCAGCCCGTATCTCAGCACAGGAATAAGGTAGGGAAGAATTCTAAGGATCATTTTGACTGCCTCCAGAAGTTAGATCAGATGGCCAATGCAATTTGGTGCTAGGCCTTTCCCTTTAGGTTTTACCCCAACAATGTTTTCATTAGTTTCGCTCACTCTCGAAATCAAGCATTTTACAGCAGGTTGGAGCAGCCTGTATCTCAGCACAGGAATAAGGTAGGGAAGAATTCTAAGGATCATTTTGACTGCCTCCAGAAGTTAGATCAGATGGCCAATGCAATTTGGTGCTAGGTCTTTCCCTTTAGGTTTTACCCCAACAATGTTTTCATTAGTTTCGCTCACTCTCGAAATCAAGCATTTTACAGCAGGTTGGAGCAGCCTGTATCTCAGCACAGGAATAAGGTAGGGAAGAATTCAAATACTCATTTTGACTGCCTCCAGAAGTTAGATCAGATGGCCAATGCAATTTGGTGCTAGGCCTTTCCCTTTAGGTTTTACCCCAACAATGTTTTCATTAGTTTCGCTCACTCTCGAAATCAAGCATTTTACAGCAGGTTGGAGCAGCCTGTATCTCAGCACAGGAATAAGGTAGGGAAGAATTGTAAGGATCATTTTGACTGCCTCCAGAAGTTAGATCAGATGGCAAATTGGATTTGGTGCTAGGTCTTTCCCTTTAGGTTTTACCCCAACAATGTTTTCATTAGTTTCGCTCACTCTCGAAATCAAGCATTTTACAGCAGGTTGGAGCAGCCTGTATCTCAGCACAGGAATAAGGTAGGGAAGAATTCTAAGGCTCATTTTGACTGCCTCCAGAAGTTAGATCAGATGGCAAATTGGATTTGGTGCTAGGTCTTTCCCTTTAGGTTTTACCCCAACAATGTTTTCATTAGTTTCGCTCACTCTCGAAATCAAGCATTTTACAGCAGGTTGGAGCAGCCTGTATCTCAGCACAGGAATAAGGTAGGGAAGAATTCTAAGGATCATTTTGACTGCCTCCAGAAGTTAGATCAGATGGCAAATTGGATTTGGTGCTAGGTCTTTCCCTTTAGGTTTTACCCCAACAATGTTTTCATTAGTTTCGCTCACTCTCGAAATCAAGCATTTTACAGCAGGTTGGAGCAGCCTGTATCTCAGCACAGGAATAAGGTAGGGAAGAATTCTAAGGCTCATTTTGACTGCCTCCAGAAGTTAGATCAGATGGCAAATTGGATTTGGTGCTAGGTCTTTCCCTTTAGGTTTTACCCCAACAATGTTTTCATTAGTTTCGCTCACTCTCGAAATCAAGCATTTTACAGCAGGTTGGAGCAGCCTGTATCTCAGCACAGGAATAAGGTAGGGAAGAATTCTAAGGATCATTTTGACTGCCTCCAGAAGTTAGATCAGATGGCAAATTGGATTTGGTGCTAGGTCTTTCCCTTTAGGTTTTACCCCAACAATGTTTTCATTAGTTTCGCTCACTCTCGAAATCAAGCATTTTACAGCAGGTTGGAGCAGCCTGTATCTCAGCACAGGAATAAGGTAGGGAAGAATTCAAATACTCATTTTGACTGCCTCCAGAAGTTAGATCAGATGGCCAATGGAATTTGGTGCTAGGTCTTTCCCTTTAGGTTTTACCCCAACAATGTTTTCATTAGTTTCGCTCACTCTCGAAATCAAGCATTTTACAGCAGGTTGGAGCAGCCTGTATCTCAGCACAGGAATAAGGTGGGGAAGAATTCTAAGGATCATTTTGACTGCCTCCAGAAGTTAGATCAGATGGCCAATGCAATTTGGTGCTAGGCCTTTCCCTTTAGGTTTTACCCCAACAATGTTTTCATTAGATTCGATCACTCTCGAAATCAAGCATTTTACAGCAGGTTGGAGCAGCCTGTATCTCAGCACAGTAATAAGGTAGGGAAGAATTCAAATACTCATTTTGACTGCCTCCAGAAGTTAGATCAGATGGCAAATTGGATTTGGTGCTAGGTCTTTCCCTTTAGGTTTTACCCCAACAATGTTTTCATTAGTTTCGCTCACTCTCGAAATCAAGCATTTTACAGCAGGTTGGAGCAGCCTGTATCTCAGCACAGGAATAAGGTAGGGAAGAATTCTAAGGATCATTTTGACTGCCTCCAGAAGTTAGATCAGATGGCAAATTGGATTTGGTGCTAGGTCTTTCCCTTTAGGTTTTACCCCAACAATGTTTTCATTAGTTTCGCTCACTCTCGAAATCAAGCATTTTACAGCAGGTTGGAGCAGCCTGTATCTCAGCACAGGAATAAGGTAGGGAAGAATTCAAATACTCATTTTGACTGCCTCCAGAAGTTAGATCAGATGGCCAATGCAATTTGGTGCTAGGCCTTTCCCTTTAGGTTTTACCCCAACAATGTTTTCATTAGTTTCGCTCACTCTCGAAATCAAGCATTTTACAGCAGGTTGGAGCAGCCTGTATCTCAGCACAGGAATAAGGTAGGGAAGAATTCTAAGGCTCATTTTGACTGCCTCCAGAAGTTAGATCAGATGGCAAATTGGATTTGGTGCTAGGTCTTTCCCTTTAGGTTTTACCCCAACAATGTTTTCATTAGTTTCGCTCACTCTCGAAATCAAGCATTTTACAGCAGGTTGGAGCAGCCTGTATCTCAGCACAGGAATAAGGTAGGGAAGAATTCAAATGCTCATTTTGACTGCCTCCAGAAGTTAGATCAGATGGCCAATGCAATTTGGCGCTAGGTCTTTCCCTTTAGGTTTTACCCCAACAATGTTTTCATTATTTTCGCTCACTCTCGAAATCAAGCATTTTACAGCAGGTTGGAGCAGCCTGTATCTCAGCACAGGAATAAGGTAGGGAAGAATTCAAATACTCATTTTGACTGCCTCCAGAAGTTAGATCAGATGGCCAATGCAATTTGGTGCTAGGCCTTTCCCTTTAGGTTTTACCCCAACAATGTTTTCATTAGTTTCGCTCACTCTCGAAATCAAGCATTTTACAGCAGGTTGGAGCAGCCCGTATCTCAGCACAGGAATAAGGTAGGGAAGAATTCTAAGGATCATTTTGACTGCCTCCAGAAGTTAGATCAGATGGCCAATGCAATTTGGTGCTAGGCCTTTCCCTTTAGGTTTTACCCCAACAATGTTTTCATTAGTTTCGCTCACTCTCGAAATCAAGCATTTTACAGCAGGTTGGAGCAGCCTGTATCTCAGCACAGGAATAAGGTAGGGAAGAATTCAAATACTCATTTTGACTGCCTCCAGAAGTTAGATCAGATGGCCAATGCAATTTGGTGCTAGGCCTTTCCCTTTAGGTTTTACCCCAACAATGTTTTCATTAGTTTCGCTCACTCTCGAAATCAAGCATTTTACAGCAGGTTGGAGCAGCCTGTATCTCAGCACAGGAATAAGGTAGGGAAGAATTCTAAGGATCATTTTGACTGCCTCCAGAAGTTAGATCAGATGGCAAATTGGATTTGGTGCTAGGTCTTTCCCTTTAGGTTTTACCCCAACAATGTTTTCATTAGTTTCGCTCACTCTCGAAATCAAGCATTTTACAGCAGGTTGGAGCAGCCTGTATCTCAGCACAGGAATAAGGTAGGGAAGAATTCTAAGGATCATTTTGACTGCCTCCAGAAGTTAGATCAGATGGCAAATTGGATTTGGTGCTAGGTCTTTCCCTTTAGGTTTTACCCCAACAATGTTTTCATTAGTTTCGCTCACTCTCGAAATCAAGCATTTTACAGCAGGTTGGAGCAGCCTGTATCTCAGCACAGGAATAAGGTAGGGAAGAATTCAAATACTCATTTTGACTGCCTCCAGAAGTTAGATCAGATGGCCAATGCAATTTGGTGCTAGGCCTTTCCCTTTAGGTTTTACCCCAACAATGTTTTCATTAGTTTCGCTCACTCTCGAAATCAAGCATTTTACAGCAGGTTGGAGCAGCCTGTATCTCAGCACAGGAATAAGGTAGGGAAGAATTCAAATACTCATTTTGACTGCCTCCAGAAGTTAGATCAGATGGCAAATTGGATTTGGTGCTAGGTCTTTCCCTTTAGGTTTTACCCCAACAATGTTTTCATTAGTTTCGCTCACTCTCGAAATCAAGCATTTTACAGCAGGTTGGAGCAGCCTGTATCTCAGCACAGGAATAAGGTAGGGAAGAATTCAAATGCTCATTTTGACTGCCTCCAGAAGTTAGATCAGATGGCCAATGCAATTTGGCGCTAGGTCTTTCCCTTTAGGTTTTACCCCAACAATGTTTTCATTAGTTTCGCTCACTCTCGAAATCAAGCATTTTACAGCAGGTTGGAGCAGCCTGTATCTCAGCACAGGAATAAGGTAGGGAAGAATTCAATTACTCATTTTGACTGCCTCCAGAAGTTAGATCAGATGGCCAATGCAATTTGGTGCTAGGCCTTTCCCTTTAGGTTTTACCCCAACAATGTTTTCATTAGTTTCGCTCACTCTCGAAATCAAGCATTTTACAGCAGGTTGGAGCAGCCCGTATCTCAGCACAGGAATAAGGTAGGGAAGAATTCTAAGGATCATTTTGACTGCCTCCAGAAGTTAGATCAGATGGCCAATGCAATTTGGTGCTAGGCCTTTCCCTTTAGGTTTTACCCCAACAATGTTTTCATTAGTTTCGCTCACTCTCGAAATCAAGCATTTTACAGCAGGTTGGAGCAGCCTGTATCTCAGCACAGGAATAAGGTAGGGAAGAATTCAAATACTCATTTTGACTGCCTCCAGAAGTTAGATCAGATGGCCAATGCAATTTGGTGCTAGGCCTTTCCCTTTAGGTTTTACCCCAACAATGTTTTCATTAGTTTCGCTCACTCTCGAAATCAAGCATTTTACAGCAGGTTGGAGCAGCCTGTATCTCAGCACAGGAATAAGGTAGGGAAGAATTCTAAGGATCATTTTGACTGCCTCCAGAAGTTAGATCAGATGGCAAATTGGATTTGGTGCTAGGTCTTTCCCTTTAGGTTTTACCCCAACAATGTTTTCATTAGTTTCGCTCACTCTCGAAATCAAGCATTTTACAGCAGGTTGGAGCAGCCTGTATCTCAGCACAGGAATAAGGTAGGGAAGAATTGTAAGGATCATTTTGACTGCCTCCAGAAGTTAGATCAGATGGCAAATTGGATTTGGTGCTAGGTCTTTCCCTTTAGGTTTTACCCCAACAATGTTTTCATTAGTTTCGCTCACTCTCGAAATCAAGCATTTTACAGCAGGTTGGAGCAGCCTGTATCTCAGCACAGGAATAAGGTAGGGAAGAATTCAATTACTCATTTTGACTGCCTCCAGAACTTAGATCAGATGGCCAATGCAATTTGGTGCTAGGCCTTTCCCTTTAGGTTTTACCCCAACAATGTTTTCATTAGTTTCGCTCACTCTCGAAATCAAGCATTTTACAGCAGGTTGGAGCAGCCCGTATCTCAGCACAGGAATAAGGTAGGGAAGAATTCTAAGGATCATTTTGACTGCCTCCAGAAGTTAGATCAGATGGCCAATGCAATTTGGTGCTAGGCCTTTCCCTTTAGGTTTTACCCCAACAATGTTTTCATTAGTTTCGCTCACTCTCGAAATCAAGCATTTTACAGCAGGTTGGAGCAGCCTGTATCTCAGCACAGGAATAAGGTAGGGAAGAATTCAAATACTCATTTTGACTGCCTCCAGAAGTTAGATCAGATGGCCAATGCAATTTGGTGCTAGGCCTTTCCCTTTAGGTTTTACCCCAACAATGTTTTCATTAGTTTCGCTCACTCTCGAAATCAAGCATTTTACAGCAGGTTGGAGCAGCCTGTATCTCAGCACAGGAATAAGGTAGGGAAGAATTCTAAGGATCATTTTGACTGCCTCCAGAAGTTAGATCAGATGGCAAATTGGATTTGGTGCTAGGTCTTTCCCTTTAGGTTTTACCCCAACAATGTTTTCATTAGTTTCGCTCACTCTCGAAATCAAGCATTTTACAGCAGGTTGGAGCAGCCTGTATCTCAGCACAGGAATAAGGTAGGGAAGAATTCTAAGGATCATTTTGACTGCCTCCAGAAGTTAGATCAGATGGCAAATTGGATTTGGTGCTAGGTCTTTCCCTTTAGGTTTTACCCCAACAATGTTTTCATTAGTTTCGCTCACTCTCGAAATCAAGCATTTTACAGCAGGTTGGAGCAGCCTGTATCTCAGCACAGGAATAAGGTAGGGAAGAATTCAAATACTCATTTTGACTGCCTCCAGAAGTTAGATCAGATGGCCAATGCAATTTGGTGCTAGGCCTTTCCCTTTAGGTTTTACCCCAACAATGTTTTGATTAGTTTCGCTCACTCTCGAAATCAAGCATTTTACAGCAGGTTGGAGCAGCCTGTATCTCAGCACAGGAATAAGGTAGGGAAGAATTCAAATACTCATTTTGACTGCCTCCAGAAGTTAGATCAGATGGCAAATTGGATTTGGTGCTAGGTCTTTCCCTTTAGGTTTTACCCCAACAATGTTTTCATTAGTTTCGCTCACTCTCGAAATCAAGCATTTTACAGCAGGTTGGAGCAGCCTGTATCTCAGCACAGGAATAAGGTAGGGAAGAATTCAAATGCTCATTTTGACTGCCTCCAGAAGTTAGATCAGATGGCCAATGCAATTTGGCGCTAGGTCTTTCCCTTTAGGTTTTACCCCAACAATGTTTTCATTATTTTCGCTCACTCTCGAAATCAAGCATTTTACAGCAGGTTGGAGCAGCCTGTATCTCAGCACAGGAATAAGGTAGGGAAGAATTCAATTACTCATTTTGACTGCCTCCAGAAGTTAGATCAGATGGCCAATGCAATTTGGTGCTAGGCCTTTCCCTTTAGGTTTTACCCCAACAATGTTTTCATTAGTTTCGCTCACTCTCGAAATCAAGCATTTTACAGCAGGTTGGAGCAGCCCGTATCTCAGCACAGGAATAAGGTAGGGAAGAATTCTAAGGATCATTTTGACTGCCTCCAGAAGTTAGATCAGATGGCCAATGCAATTTGGTGCTAGGCCTTTCCCTTTAGGTTTTACCCCAACAATGTTTTCATTAGTTTCGCTCACTCTCGAAATCAAGCATTTTACAGCAGGTTGGAGCAGCCTGTATCTCAGCACAGGAATAAGGTAGGGAAGAATTCAAATACTCATTTTGACTGCCTCCAGAAGTTAGATCAGATGGCCAATGCAATTTGGTGCTAGGCCTTTCCCTTTAGGTTTTACCCCAACAATGTTTTCATTAGTTTCGCTCACTCTCGAAATCAAGCATTTTACAGCAGGTTGGAGCAGCCTGTATCTCAGCACAGGAATAAGGTAGGGAAGAATTCTAAGGATCATTTTGACTGCCTCCAGAAGTTAGATCAGATGGCAAATTGGATTTGGTGCTAGGTCTTTCCCTTTAGGTTTTACCCCAACAATGTTTTCATTAGTTTCGCTCACTCTCGAAATCAAGCATTTTACAGCAGGTTGGAGCAGCCTGTATCTCAGCACAGGAATAAGGTAGGGAAGAATTCTAAGGATCATTTTGACTGCCTCCAGAAGTTAGATCAGATGGCAAATTGGATTTGGTGCTAGGTCTTTCCCTTTAGGTTTTACCCCAACAATGTTTTCATTAGTTTCGCTCACTCTCGAAATCAAGCATTTTACAGCAGGTTGGAGCAGCCTGTATCTCAGCACAGGAATAAGGTAGGGAAGAATTCAAATACTCATTTTGACTGCCTCCAGAAGTTAGATCAGATGGCCAATGCAATTTGGTGCTAGGCCTTTCCCTTTAGGTTTTACCCCAACAATGTTTTCATTAGTTTCGCTCACTCTCGAAATCAAGCATTTTACAGCAGGTTGGAGCAGCCTGTATCTCAGCACAGGAATAAGGTAGGGAAGAATTCTAAGGCTCATTTTGACTGCCTCCAGAAGTTAGATCAGATGGCAAATTGGATTTGGTGCTAGGTCTTTCCCTTTAGGTTTTACCCCAACAATGTTTTCATTAGTTTCGCTCACTCTCGAAATCAAGCATTTTACAGCAGGTTGGAGCAGCCTGTATCTCAGCACAGGAATAAGGTAGGGAAGAATTCTAAGGATCATTTTGACTGCCTCCAGAAGTTAGATCAGATGGCAAATTGGATTTGGTGCTAGGTCTTTCCCTTTAGGTTTTACCCCAACAATGTTTTCATTAGTTTCGCTCACTCTCGAAATCAAGCATTTTACAGCAGGTTGGAGCAGCCTGTATCTCAGCACAGGAATAAGGTAGGGAAGAATTCTAAGGATCATTTTGACTGCCTCCAGAAGTTAGATCAGATGGCAAATTGGATTTGGTGCTAGGTCTTTCCCTTTAGGTTTTACCCCAACAATGTTTTCATTAGTTTCGCTCACTCTCGAAATCAAGCATTTTACAGCAGGTTGGAGCAGCCTGTATCTCAGCACAGGAATAAGGTAGGGAAGAATTCTAAGGCTCATTTTGACTGCCTCCAGAAGTTAGATCAGATGGCAAATTGGATTTGGTGCTAGGTCTTTCCCTTTAGGTTTTACCCCAACAATGTTTTCATTAGTTTCGCTCACTCTCGAAATCAAGCATTTTACAGCAGGTTGGAGCAGCCTGTATCTCAGCACAGGAATAAGGTAGGGAAGAATTCAAATACTCATTTTGACTGCCTCCAGAAGTTAGATCAGATGGCCAATGGAATTTGGTGCTAGGTCTTTCCCTTTAGGTTTTACCCCAACAATGTTTTCATTAGTTTCGCTCACTCTCGAAATCAAGCATTTTACAGCAGGTTGGAGCAGCCTGTATCTCAGCACAGGAATAAGGTGGGGAAGAATTCTAAGGATCATTTTGACTGCCTCCAGAAGTTAGATCAGATGGCCAATGCAATTTGGTGCTAGGCCTTTCCCTTTAGGTTTTACCCCAACAATGTTTTCATTAGATTCGATCACTCTCGAAATCAAGCATTTTACAGCAGGTTGGAGCAGCCTGTATCTCAGCACAGTAATAAGGTAGGGAAGAATTCAAATACTCATTTTGACTGCCTCCAGAAGTTAGATCAGATGGCCAATGCAATTTGGTGCTAGGCCTTTCCCTTTAGGTTTTACCCCAACAATGTTTTCATTAGTTTCGCTCACTCTCGAAATCAAGCATTTTACAGCAGGTTGGAGCAGCCTGTATCTCAGCACAGGAATAAGGTAGGGAAGAATTCTAAGGATCATTTTGACTGCCTCCAGAAGTTAGATCAGATGGCAAATTGGATTTGGTGCTAGGTCTTTCCCTTTAGGTTTTACCCCAACAATGTTTTCATTAGTTTCGCTCACTCTCGAAATCAAGCATTTTACAGCAGGTTGGAGCAGCCTGTATCTCAGCACAGGAATAAGGTAGGGAAGAATTCTAAGGATCATTTTGACTGCCTCCAGAAGTTAGATCAGATGGTCAATGCAATTTGGTGCTAGGCCTTTCCCTTTAGGTTTTACCCCAACAATGTTTTCATTAGTTTCGCTCACTCTCGAAATCAAGCATTTTACAGCAGGTTGGAGCTGGCTGTATCTCAGCACAGGAATAAGGTAGGGAAGAATTCTAAGGATCATTTTGACTGCCTCCAGAAGTTAGATCAGATGGCAAATTGGATTTGGTGCTAGGTCTTTCCCTTTAGGTTTTACCCCAACAATGTTTTCATTAGTTTCGCTCACTCTCGAAATCAAGCATTTTACAGCAGGTTGGAGCAGCCTGTATCTCAGCACAGGAATAAGGTAGGGAAGAATTCAAATACTCATTTTGACTGCCTCCAGAAGTTAGATCAGATGGCCAATGCAATTTGGTGCTAGGCCTTTCCCTTTAGGTTTTACCCCAACAATGTTTTCATTAGTTTCGCTCACTCTCGAAATCAAGCATTTTACAGCAGGTTGGAGCAGCCTGTATCTCAGCACAGGAATAAGGTAGGGAAGAATTCAAATACTCATTTTGACTGCCTCCAGAAGTTAGATCAGATGGCAAATTGGATTTGGTGCTAGGTCTTTCCCTTTAGGTTTTACCCCAACAATGTTTTCATTAGTTTCGCTCACTCTCGAAATCAAGCATTTTACAGCAGGTTGGAGCAGCCTGTATCTCAGCACAGGAATAAGGTAGGGAAGAATTCAAATGCTCATTTTGACTGCCTCCAGAAGTTAGATCAGATGGCCAATGCAATTTGGCGCTAGGTCTTTCCCTTTAGGTTTTACCCCAACAATGTTTTCATTATTTTCGCTCACTCTCGAAATCAAGCATTTTACAGCAGGTTGGAGCAGCCTGTATCTCAGCACAGGAATAAGGTAGGGAAGAATTCAATTACTCATTTTGACTGCCTCCAGAAGTTAGATCAGATGGCCAATGCAATTTGGTGCTAGGCCTTTCCCTTTAGGTTTTACCCCAACAATGTTTTCATTAGTTTCGCTCACTCTCGAAATCAAGCATTTTACAGCAGGTTGGAGCAGCCCGTATCTCAGCACAGGAATAAGGTAGGGAAGAATTCTAAGGATCATTTTGACTGCCTCCAGAAGTTAGATCAGATGGCCAATGCAATTTGGTGCTAGGCCTTTCCCTTTAGGTTTTACCCCAACAATGTTTTCATTAGTTTCGCTCACTCTCGAAATCAAGCATTTTACAGCAGGTTGGAGCAGCCTGTATCTCAGCACAGGAATAAGGTAGGGAAGAATTCAAATACTCATTTTGACTGCCTCCAGAAGTTAGATCAGATGGCCAATGCAATTTGGTGCTAGGCCTTTCCCTTTAGGTTTTACCCCAACAATGTTTTCATTAGTTTCGCTCACTCTCGAAATCAAGCATTTTACAGCAGGTTGGAGCAGCCTGTATCTCAGCACAGGAATAAGGTAGGGAAGAATTCTAAGGATCATTTTGACTGCCTCCAGAAGTTAGATCAGATGGCAAATTGGATTTGGTGCTAGGTCTTTCCCTTTAGGTTTTACCCCAACAATGTTTTCATTAGTTTCGCTCACTCTCGAAATCAAGCATTTTACAGCAGGTTGGAGCAGCCTGTATCTCAGCACAGGAATAAGGTAGGGAAGAATTCTAAGGATCATTTTGACTGCCTCCAGAAGTTAGATCAGATGGCAAATTGGATTTGGTGCTAGGTCTTTCCCTTTAGGTTTTACCCCAACAATGTTTTCATTAGTTTCGCTCACTCTCGAAATCAAGCATTTTACAGCAGGTTGGAGCAGCCTGTATCTCAGCACAGGAATAAGGTAGGGAAGAATTCAAATACTCATTTTGACTGCCTCCAGAAGTTAGATCAGATGGCCAATGCAATTTGGTGCTAGGCCTTTCCCTTTAGGTTTTACCCCAACAATGTTTTCATTAGTTTCGCTCACTCTCGAAATCAAGCATTTTACAGCAGGTTGGAGCAGCCTGTATCTCAGCACAGGAATAAGGTAGGGAAGAATTCTAAGGCTCATTTTGACTGCCTCCAGAAGTTAGATCAGATGGCAAATTGGATTTGGTGCTAGGTCTTTCCCTTTAGGTTTTACCCCAACAATGTTTTCATTAGTTTCGCTCACTCTCGAAATCAAGCATTTTACAGCAGGTTGGAGCAGCCTGTATCTCAGCACAGGAATAAGGTAGGGAAGAATTCTAAGGATCATTTTGACTGCCTCCAGAAGTTAGATCAGATGGCAAATTGGATTTGGTGCTAGGTCTTTCCCTTTAGGTTTTACCCCAACAATGTTTTCATTAGTTTCGCTCACTCTCGAAATCAAGCATTTTACAGCAGGTTGGAGCAGCCTGTATCTCAGCACAGGAATAAGGTAGGGAAGAATTCTAAGGATCATTTTGACTGCCTCCAGAAGTTAGATCAGATGGCAAATTGGATTTGGTGCTAGGTCTTTCCCTTTAGGTTTTACCCCAACAATGTTTTCATTAGTTTCGCTCACTCTCGAAATCAAGCATTTTACAGCAGGTTGGAGCAGCCTGTATCTCAGCACAGGAATAAGGTAGGGAAGAATTCTAAGGCTCATTTTGACTGCCTCCAGAAGTTAGATCAGATGGCAAATTGGATTTGGTGCTAGGTCTTTCCCTTTAGGTTTTACCCCAACAATGTTTTCATTAGTTTCGCTCACTCTCGAAATCAAGCATTTTACAGCAGGTTGGAGCAGCCTGTATCTCAGCACAGGAATAAGGTAGGGAAGAATTCAAATACTCATTTTGACTGCCTCCAGAAGTTAGATCAGATGGCCAATGGAATTTGGTGCTAGGTCTTTCCCTTTAGGTTTTACCCCAACAATGTTTTCATTAGTTTCGCTCACTCTCGAAATCAAGCATTTTACAGCAGGTTGGAGCAGCCTGTATCTCAGCACAGGAATAAGGTGGGGAAGAATTCTAAGGATCATTTTGACTGCCTCCAGAAGTTAGATCAGATGGCCAATGCAATTTGGTGCTAGGCCTTTCCCTTTAGGTTTTACCCCAACAATGTTTTCATTAGATTCGATCACTCTCGAAATCAAGCATTTTACAGCAGGTTGGAGCAGCCTGTATCTCAGCACAGTAATAAGGTAGGGAAGAATTCAAATACTCATTTTGACTGCCTCCAGAAGTTAGATCAGATGGCCAATGCAATTTGGTGCTAGGCCTTTCCCTTTAGGTTTTACCCCAACAATGTTTTCATTAGTTTCGCTCACTCTCGAAATCAAGCATTTTACAGCAGGTTGGAGCAGCCTGTATCTCAGCACAGGAATAAGGTAGGGAAGAATTCTAAGGATCATTTTGACTGCCTCCAGAAGTTAGATCAGATGGCAAATTGGATTTGGTGCTAGGTCTTTCCCTTTAGGTTTTACCCCAACAATGTTTTCATTAGTTTCGCTCACTCTCGAAATCAAGCATTTTACAGCAGGTTGGAGCAGCCTGTATCTCAGCACAGGAATAAGGTAGGGAAGAATTCTAAGGATCATTTTGACTGCCTCCAGAAGTTAGATCAGATGGTCAATGCAATTTGGTGCTAGGCCTTTCCCTTTAGGTTTTACCCCAACAATGTTTTCATTAGTTTCGCTCACTCTCGAAATCAAGCATTTTACAGCAGGTTGGAGCTGGCTGTATCTCAGCACAGGAATAAGGTAGGGAAGAATTCTAAGGATCATTTTGACTGCCTCCAGAAGTTAGATCAGATGGCAAATTGGATTTGGTGCTAGGTCTTTCCCTTTAGGTTTTACCCCAACAATGTTTTCATTAGTTTCGCTCACTCTCGAAATCAAGCATTTTACAGCAGGTTGGAGCAGCCTGTATCTCAGCACAGGAATAAGGTAGGGAAGAATTCAAATACTCATTTTGACTGCCTCCAGAAGTTAGATCAGATGGGCAATGCAATTTGGTGCTAGGCCTTTCCCTTTAGGTTTTACCCCAACAATGTTTTCATTAGTTTCGCTCACTCTCGAAATCAAGCATTTTACAGCAGGTTGGAGCAGCCTGTATCTCAGCACAGGAATAAGGTAGGGAAGAATTCAAATACTCATTTTGACTGCCTCCAGAAGTTAGATCAGATGGCAAATTGGATTTGGTGCTAGGTCTTTCCCTTTAGGTTTTACCCCAACAATGTTTTCATTAGTTTCGCTCACTCTCGAAATCAAGCATTTTACAGCAGGTTGGAGCAGCCTGTATCTCAGCACAGGAATAAGGTAGGGAAGAATTCAAATGCTCATTTTGACTGCCTCCAGAAGTTAGATCAGATGGCCAATGCAATTTGGCGCTAGGTCTTTCCCTTTAGGTTTTACCCCAACAATGTTTTCATTATTTTCGCTCACTCTCGAAATCAAGCATTTTACAGCAGGTTGGAGCAGCCTGTATCTCAGCACAGGAATAAGGTAGGGAAGAATTCAATTACTCATTTTGACTGCCTCCAGAAGTTAGATCAGATGGCCAATGCAATTTGGTGCTAGGCCTTTCCCTTTAGGTTTTACCCCAACAATGTTTTCATTAGTTTCGCTCACTCTCGAAATCAAGCATTTTACAGCAGGTTGGAGCAGCCCGTATCTCAGCACAGGAATAAGGTAGGGAAGAATTCTAAGGATCATTTTGACTGCCTCCAGAAGTTAGATCAGATGGCCAATGCAATTTGGTGCTAGGCCTTTCCCTTTAGGTTTTACCCCAACAATGTTTTCATTAGTTTCGCTCACTCTCGAAATCAAGCATTTTACAGCAGGTTGGAGCAGCCTGTATCTCAGCACAGGAATAAGGTAGGGAAGAATTCAAATACTCATTTTGACTGCCTCCAGAAGTTAGATCAGATGGCCAATGCAATTTGGTGCTAGGTCTTTCCCTTTAGGTTTTACCCCAACAATGTTTTCATTAGTTTCGCTCACTCTCGAAATCAAGCATTTTACAGCAGGTTGGAGCAGCCTGTATCTCAGCACAGGAATAAGGTAGGGAAGAATTCTAAGGATCATTTTGACTGCCTCCAGAAGTTAGATCAGATGGCAAATTGGATTTGGTGCTAGGTCTTTCCCTTTAGGTTTTACCCCAACAATGTTTTCATTAGTTTCGCTCACTCTCGAAATCAAGCATTTTACAGCAGGTTGGAGCAGCCTGTATCTCAGCACAGGAATAAGGTAGGGAAGAATTCTAAGGCTCATTTTGACTGCCTCCAGAAGTTAGATCAGATGGCAAATTGGATTTGGTGCTAGGTCTTTCCCTTTAGGTTTTACCCCAACAATGTTTTCATTAGTTTCGCTCACTCTCGAAATCAAGCATTTTACAGCAGGTTGGAGCAGCCTGTATCTCAGCACAGGAATAAGGTAGGGAAGAATTCTAAGGATCATTTTGACTGCCTCCAGAAGTTAGATCAGATGGCAAATTGGATTTGGTGCTAGGTCTTTCCCTTTAGGTTTTACCCCAACAATGTTTTCATTAGTTTCGCTCACTCTCGAAATCAAGCATTTTACAGCAGGTTGGAGCAGCCTGTATCTCAGCACAGGAATAAGGTAGGGAAGAATTCAAATACTCATTTTGACTGCCTCCAGAAGTTAGATCAGATGGCAAATTGGATTTGGTGCTAGGTCTTTCCCTTTAGGTTTTACCCCAACAATGTTTTCATTAGTTTCGCTCACTCTCGAAATCAAGCATTTTACAGCAGGTTGGAGCAGCCTGTATCTCAGCACAGGAATAAGGTAGGGAAGAATTCTAAGGATCATTTTGACTGCCTCCAGAAGTTAGATCAGATGGCAAATTGGATTTGGTGCTAGGTCTTTCCCTTTAGGTTTTACCCCAACAATGTTTTCATTAGTTTCGCTCACTCTCGAAATCAAGCATTTTACAGCAGGTTGGAGCAGCCTGTATCTCAGCACAGGAATAAGGTAGGGAAGAATTCTAAGGATCATTTTGACTGCCTCCAGAAGTTAGATCAGATGGCAAATTGGATTTGGTGCTAGGTCTTTCCCTTTAGGTTTTACCCCAACAATGTTTTCATTAGTTTCGCTCACTCTCGAAATCAAGCATTTTACAGCAGGTTGGAGCAGCCTGTATCTCAGCACAGGAATAAGGTAGGGAAGAATTCTAAGGATCATTTTGACTGCCTCCAGAAGTTAGATCAGATGGCAAATTGGATTTGGTGCTAGGTCTTTCCCTTTAGGTTTTACCCCAACAATGTTTTCATTAGTTTCGCTCACTCTCGAAATCAAGCATTTTACAGCAGGTTGGAGCAGCCTGTATCTCAGCACAGGAATAAGGTAGGGAAGAATTCTAAGGATCATTTTGACTGCCTCCAGAAGTTAGATCAGATGGCAAATTGGATTTGGTGCTAGGTCTTTCCCTTTAGGTTTTACCCCAACAATGTTTTCATTAGTTTCGCTCACTCTCGAAATCAAGCATTTTACAGCAGGTTGGAGCAGCCTGTATCTCAGCACAGGAATAAGGTAGGGAAGAATTCTAAGGATCATTTTGACTGCCTCCAGAAGTTAGATCAGATGGCAAATTGGATTTGGTGCTAGGTCTTTCCCTTTAGGTTTTACCCCAACAATGTTTTCATTAGTTTCGCTCACTCTCGAAATCAAGCATTTTACAGCAGGTTGGAGCAGCCTGTATCTCAGCACAGGAATAAGGTAGGGAAGAATTCTAAGGATCATTTTGACTGCCTCCAGAAGTTAGATCAGATGGCAAATTGGATTTGGTGCTAGGTCTTTCCCTTTAGGTTTTACCCCAACAATGTTTTCATTAGTTTCGCTCACTCTCGAAATCAAGCATTTTACAGCAGGTTGGAGCAGCCTGTATCTCAGCACAGGAATAAGGTAGGGAAGAATTCTAAGGATCATTTTGACTGCCTCCAGAAGTTAGATCAGATGGCAAATTGGATTTGGTGCTAGGTCTTTCCCTTTAGGTTTTACCCCAACAATGTTTTCATTAGTTTCTCTCACTCTCGAAATCAAGCATTTTACAGCAGGTTGGAGCAGCCTGTATCTCAGCACAGGAATAAGGTAGGGAAGAATTCTAAGGATC
Organism: Melanerpes formicivorus; assembly: GCF_026170545.1. NCBI lineage: Eukaryota > Metazoa > Chordata > Aves > Piciformes > Picidae > Melanerpes > Melanerpes formicivorus. Next base: position 109,807 of record NW_027142837.1, read on the forward strand.
ATTTTGACTGCCTCCAGAAGTTAGATCAGATGGCAAATTGGATTTGGTGCTAGGTCTTTCCCTTTAGGTTTTACCCCAACAATGTTTTCATTAGTTTCGCTCACTCTCGAAATCAAGCATTTTACAGCAGGTTGGAGCAGCCTGTATCTCAGCACAGGAATAAGGTAGGGAAGAATTGTAAGGCTCATTTTGACTGCCTCCAGAAGTTAGATCAGATGGCAAATTGGATTTGGTGCTAGGTCTTTCCCTTTAGGTTTTACCCCAACAATGTTTTCATTAGTTTCTCTCACTCTCGAAATCAAGCATTTTACAGCAGGTTGGAGCAGCCTGTATCTCAGCACAGGAATAAGGTAGGGAAGAATTCTAAGGATCATTTTGACTGCCTCCAGAAGTTAGATCAGATGGCAAATTGGATTTGGTGCTAGGTCTTTCCCTTTAGGTTTTACCCCAACAATGTTTTCATTAGTTTCGCTCACTCTCGAAATCAAGCATTTTACAGCAGGTTGGAGCAGCCTGTATCTCAGCACAGGAATAAGGTAGGGAAGAATTGTAAGGCTCATTTTGACTGCCTCCAGAAGTTAGATCAGATGGCAAATTGGATTTGGTGCTAGGTCTTTCCCTTTAGGTTTTACCCCAACAATGTTTTCATTAGTTTCGCTCACTCTCGAAATCAAGCATTTTACAGCAGGTTGGAGCAGCCTGTATCTCAGCACAGGAATAAGGTAGGGAAGAATTCTAAGGCTCATTTTGACTGCCTCCAGAAGTTAGATCAGATGGCAAATTGGATTTGGTGCTAGGTCTTTCCCTTTAGGTTTTACCCCAACAATGTTTTCATTAGTTTCGCTCACTCTCGAAATCAAGCATTTTACAGCAGGTTGGAGCAGCCTGTATCTCAGCACAGGAATAAGGTAGGGAAGAATTCTAAGGCTCATTTTGACTGCCTCCAGAAGTTAGATCAGATGGCAAATTGGATTTGGTGCTAGGTCTTTCCCTTTAGGTTTTACCCCAACAATGTTTTCATTAGTTTCGCTCACTCTCGAAATCAAGCATTTTACAGCAGGTTGGAGCAGCCTGTATCTCAGCACAGGAATAAGGTAGGGAAGAATTCAAATACTCATTTTGACTGCCTCCAGAAGTTAGATCAGATGGCCAATGGAATTTGGTGCTAGGTCTTTCCGTTTAGGTTTTACCCCAACAATGTTTTCATTAGTTTCGCTCACTCTCGAAATCAAGCATTTTACAGCAGGTTGGAGCAGCCTGTATCTCAGCACAGGAATAAGGTGGGGAAGAATTCTAAGGATCATTTTGACTGCCTCCAGAAGTTAGATCAGATGGCCAATGCAATTTGGTGCTAGGCCTTTCCCTTTAGGTTTTACCCCAACAATGTTTTCATTAGATTCGATCTTTCTCGAAATCAAGCATTTTACAGCAGGTTGGAGCAGCCTGTATCTCAGCACAGTAATAAGGTAGGGAAGAATTCAAATACTCATTTTGACTGCCTCCAGAAGTTAGATCAGATGGCCAATGCAATTTGGTGCTAGGCCTTTCCCTTTAGGTTTTACCCCAACAATGTTTTCATTAGTTTCGCTCACTCTCGAAATCAAGCATTTTACAGCAGGTTGGAGCAGCCTGTATCTCAGCACAGGAATAAGGTAGGGAAGAATTCTAAGGATCATTTTGACTGCCTCCAGAAGTTAGATCAGATGGCAAATTGGATTTGGTGCTAGGTCTTTCCCTTTAGGTTTTACCCCAACAATGTTTTCATTAGTTTCGCTCACTCTCGAAATCAAGCATTTTACAGCAGGTTGGAGCAGCCTGTATCTCAGCACAGGAATAAGGTAGGGAAGAATTCTAAGGATCATTTTGACTGCCTCCAGAAGTTAGATCAGATGGTCAATGCAATTTGGTGCTAGGCCTTTCCCTTTAGGTTTTACCCCAACAATGTTTTCATTAGTTTCGCTCACTCTCGAAATCAAGCATTTTACAGCAGGTTGGAGCTGGCTGTATCTCAGCACAGGAATAAGGTAGGGAAGAATTCTAAGGATCATTTTGACTGCCTCCAGAAGTTAGATCAGATGGCAAATTGGATTTGGTGCTAGGTCTTTCCCTTTAGGTTTTACCCCAACAATGTTTTCATTAGTTTCGCTCACTCTCGAAATCAAGCATTTTACAGCAGGTTGGAGCAGCCTGTATCTCAGCACAGGAATAAGGTAGGGAAGAATTCAAATACTCATTTTGACTGCCTCCAGAAGTTAGATCAGATGGCCAATGCAATTTGGTGCTAGGCCTTTCCCTTTAGGTTTTACCCCAACAATGTTTTCATTAGTTTCGCTCACTCTCGAAATCAAGCATTTTACAGCAGGTTGGAGCAGCCTGTATCTCAGCACAGGAATAAGGTAGGGAAGAATTCAAATACTCATTTTGACTGCCTCCAGAAGTTAGATCAGATGGCAAATTGGATTTGGTGCTAGGTCTTTCCCTTTAGGTTTTACCCCAACAATGTTTTCATTAGTTTCGCTCACTCTCGAAATCAAGCATTTTACAGCAGGTTGGAGCAGCCTGTATCTCAGCACAGGAATAAGGTAGGGAAGAATTCAAATGCTCATTTTGACTGCCTCCAGAAGTTAGATCAGATGGCCAATGCAATTTGGCGCTAGGTCTTTCCCTTTAGGTTTTACCCCAACAATGTTTTCATTATTTTCGCTCACTCTCGAAATCAAGCATTTTACAGCAGGTTGGAGCAGCCTGTATCTCAGCACAGGAATAAGGTAGGGAAGAATTCAATTACTCATTTTGACTGCCTCCAGAAGTTAGATCAGATGGCCAATGCAATTTGGTGCTAGGCCTTTCCCTTTAGGTTTTACCCCAACAATGTTTTCATTAGTTTCGCTCACTCTCGAAATCAAGCATTTTACAGCAGGTTGGAGCAGCCCGTATCTCAGCACAGGAATAAGGTAGGGAAGAATTCTAAGGATCATTTTGACTGCCTCCAGAAGTTAGATCAGATGGCCAATGCAATTTGGTGCTAGGCCTTTCCCTTTAGGTTTTACCCCAACAATGTTTTCATTAGTTTCGCTCACTCTCGAAATCAAGCATTTTACAGCAGGTTGGAGCAGCCTGTATCTCAGCACAGGAATAAGGTAGGGAAGAATTCAAATACTCATTTTGACTGCCTCCAGAAGTTAGATCAGATGGCCAATGCAATTTGGTGCTAGGCCTTTCCCTTTAGGTTTTACCCCAACAATGTTTTCATTAGTTTCGCTCACTCTCGAAATCAAGCATTTTACAGCAGGTTGGAGCAGCCTGTATCTCAGCACAGGAATAAGGTAGGGAAGAATTCTAAGGATCATTTTGACTGCCTCCAGAAGTTAGATCAGATGGCAAATTGGATTTGGTGCTAGGTCTTTCCCTTTAGGTTTTACCCCAACAATGTTTTCATTAGTTTCGCTCACTCTCGAAATCAAGCATTTTACAGCAGGTTGGAGCAGCCTGTATCTCAGCACAGGAATAAGGTAGGGAAGAATTCTAAGGATCATTTTGACTGCCTCCAGAAGTTAGATCAGATGGCAAATTGGATTTGGTGCTAGGTCTTTCCCTTTAGGTTTTACCCCAACAATGTTTTCATTAGTTTCGCTCACTCTCGAAATCAAGCATTTTACAGCAGGTTGGAGCAGCCTGTATCTCAGCACAGGAATAAGGTAGGGAAGAATTCAAATACTCATTTTGACTGCCTCCAGAAGTTAGATCAGATGGCCAATGCAATTTGGTGCTAGGCCTTTCCCTTTAGGTTTTACCCCAACAATGTTTTCATTAGTTTCGCTCACTCTCGAAATCAAGCATTTTACAGCAGGTTGGAGCAGCCTGTATCTCAGCACAGGAATAAGGTAGGGAAGAATTCTAAGGCTCATTTTGACTGCCTCCAGAAGTTAGATCAGATGGCAAATTGGATTTGGTGCTAGGTCTTTCCCTTTAGGTTTTACCCCAACAATGTTTTCATTAGTTTCGCTCACTCTCGAAATCAAGCATTTTACAGCAGGTTGGAGCAGCCTGTATCTCAGCACAGGAATAAGGTAGGGAAGAATTCTAAGGATCATTTTGACTGCCTCCAGAAGTTAGATCAGATGGCAAATTGGATTTGGTGCTAGGTCTTTCCCTTTAGGTTTTACCCCAACAATGTTTTCATTAGTTTCGCTCACTCTCGAAATCAAGCATTTTACAGCAGGTTGGAGCAGCCTGTATCTCAGCACAGGAATAAGGTAGGGAAGAATTCTAAGGATCATTTTGACTGCCTCCAGAAGTTAGATCAGATGGCAAATTGGATTTGGTGCTAGGTCTTTCCCTTTAGGTTTTACCCCAACAATGTTTTCATTAGTTTCGCTCACTCTCGAAATCAAGCATTTTACAGCAGGTTGGAGCAGCCTGTATCTCAGCACAGGAATAAGGTAGGGAAGAATTCTAAGGCTCATTTTGACTGCCTCCAGAAGTTAGATCAGATGGCAAATTGGATTTGGTGCTAGGTCTTTCCCTTTAGGTTTTACCCCAACAATGTTTTCATTAGTTTCGCTCACTCTCGAAATCAAGCATTTTACAGCAGGTTGGAGCAGCCTGTATCTCAGCACAGGAATAAGGTAGGGAAGAATTCAAATACTCATTTTGACTGCCTCCAGAAGTTAGATCAGATGGCCAATGGAATTTGGTGCTAGGTCTTTCCCTTTAGGTTTTACCCCAACAATGTTTTCATTAGTTTCGCTCACTCTCGAAATCAAGCATTTTACAGCAGGTTGGAGCAGCCTGTATCTCAGCACAGGAATAAGGTGGGGAAGAATTCTAAGGATCATTTTGACTGCCTCCAGAAGTTAGATCAGATGGCCAATGCAATTTGGTGCTAGGCCTTTCCCTTTAGGTTTTACCCCAACAATGTTTTCATTAGATTCGATCACTCTCGAAATCAAGCATTTTACAGCAGGTTGGAGCAGCCTGTATCTCAGCACAGTAATAAGGTAGGGAAGAATTCAAATACTCATTTTGACTGCCTCCAGAAGTTAGATCAGATGGCCAATGCAATTTGGTGCTAGGCCTTTCCCTTTAGGTTTTACCCCAACAATGTTTTCATTAGTTTCGCTCACTCTCGAAATCAAGCATTTTACAGCAGGTTGGAGCAGCCTGTATCTCAGCACAGGAATAAGGTAGGGAAGAATTCTAAGGATCATTTTGACTGCCTCCAGAAGTTAGATCAGATGGCAAATTGGATTTGGTGCTAGGTCTTTCCCTTTAGGTTTTACCCCAACAATGTTTTCATTAGTTTCGCTCACTCTCGAAATCAAGCATTTTACAGCAGGTTGGAGCAGCCTGTATCTCAGCACAGGAATAAGGTAGGGAAGAATTCTAAGGATCATTTTGACTGCCTCCAGAAGTTAGATCAGATGGTCAATGCAATTTGGTGCTAGGCCTTTCCCTTTAGGTTTTACCCCAACAATGTTTTCATTAGTTTCGCTCACTCTCGAAATCAAGCATTTTACAGCAGGTTGGAGCTGGCTGTATCTCAGCACAGGAATAAGGTAGGGAAGAATTCTAAGGATCATTTTGACTGCCTCCAGAAGTTAGATCAGATGGCAAATTGGATTTGGTGCTAGGTCTTTCCCTTTAGGTTTTACCCCAACAATGTTTTCATTAGTTTCGCTCACTCTCGAAATCAAGCATTTTACAGCAGGTTGGAGCAGCCTGTATCTCAGCACAGGAATAAGGTAGGGAAGAATTCAAATACTCATTTTGACTGCCTCCAGAAGTTAGATCAGATGGCCAATGCAATTTGGTGCTAGGCCTTTCCCTTTAGGTTTTACCCCAACAATGTTTTCATTAGTTTCGCTCACTCTCGAAATCAAGCATTTTACAGCAGGTTGGAGCAGCCTGTATCTCAGCACAGGAATAAGGTAGGGAAGAATTCAAATACTCATTTTGACTGCCTCCAGAAGTTAGATCAGATGGCAAATTGGATTTGGTGCTAGGTCTTTCCCTTTAGGTTTTACCCCAACAATGTTTTCATTAGTTTCGCTCACTCTCGAAATCAAGCATTTTACAGCAGGTTGGAGCAGCCTGTATCTCAGCACAGGAATAAGGTAGGGAAGAATTCAAATGCTCATTTTGACTGCCTCCAGAAGTTAGATCAGATGGCCAATGCAATTTGGCGCTAGGTCTTTCCCTTTAGGTTTTACCCCAACAATGTTTTCATTATTTTCGCTCACTCTCGAAATCAAGCATTTTACAGCAGGTTGGAGCAGCCTGTATCTCAGCACAGGAATAAGGTAGGGAAGAATTCAATTACTCATTTTGACTGCCTCCAGAAGTTAGATCAGATGGCCAATGCAATTTGGTGCTAGGCCTTTCCCTTTAGGTTTTACCCCAACAATGTTTTCATTAGTTTCGCTCACTCTCGAAATCAAGCATTTTACAGCAGGTTGGAGCAGCCCGTATCTCAGCACAGGAATAAGGTAGGGAAGAATTCTAAGGATCATTTTGACTGCCTCCAGAAGTTAGATCAGATGGCCAATGCAATTTGGTGCTAGGCCTTTCCCTTTAGGTTTTACCCCAACAATGTTTTCATTAGTTTCGCTCACTCTCGAAATCAAGCATTTTACAGCAGGTTGGAGCAGCCTGTATCTCAGCACAGGAATAAGGTAGGGAAGAATTCAAATACTCATTTTGACTGCCTCCAGAAGTTAGATCAGATGGCCAATGCAATTTGGTGCTAGGTCTTTCCCTTTAGGTTTTACCCCAACAATGTTTTCATTAGTTTCGCTCACTCTCGAAATCAAGCATTTTACAGCAGGTTGGAGCAGCCTGTATCTCAGCACAGGAATAAGGTAGGGAAGAATTCTAAGGATCATTTTGACTGCCTCCAGAAGTTAGATCAGATGGCAAATTGGATTTGGTGCTAGGTCTTTCCCTTTAGGTTTTACCCCAACAATGTTTTCATTAGTTTCGCTCACTCTCGAAATCAAGCATTTTACAGCAGGTTGGAGCAGCCTGTATCTCAGCACAGGAATAAGGTAGGGAAGAATTCTAAGGCTCATTTTGACTGCCTCCAGAAGTTAGATCAGATGGCAAATTGGATTTGGTGCTAGGTCTTTCCCTTTAGGTTTTACCCCAACAATGTTTTCATTAGTTTCGCTCACTCTCGAAATCAAGCATTTTACAGCAGGTTGGAGCAGCCTGTATCTCAGCACAGGAATAAGGTAGGGAAGAATTCTAAGGATCATTTTGACTGCCTCCAGAAGTTAGATCAGATGGCAAATTGGATTTGGTGCTAGGTCTTTCCCTTTAGGTTTTACCCCAACAATGTTTTCATTAGTTTCGCTCACTCTCGAAATCAAGCATTTTACAGCAGGTTGGAGCAGCCTGTATCTCAGCACAGGAATAAGGTAGGGAAGAATTCAAATGCTCATTTTGACTGCCTCCAGAAGTTAGATCAGATGGCAAATTGGATTTGGTGCTAGGTCTTTCCCTTTAGGTTTTACCCCAACAATGTTTTCATTAGTTTCGCTCACTCTCGAAATCAAGCATTTTACAGCAGGTTGGAGCAGCCTGTATCTCAGCACAGGAATAAGGTAGGGAAGAATTCTAAGGATCATTTTGACTGCCTCCAGAAGTTAGATCAGATGGCAAATTGGATTTGGTGCTAGGTCTTTCCCTTTAGGTTTTACCCCAACAATGTTTTCATTAGTTTCGCTCACTCTCGAAATCAAGCATTTTACAGCAGGTTGGAGCAGCCTGTATCTCAGCACAGGAATAAGGTAGGGAAGAATTCTAAGGATCATTTTGACTGCCTCCAGAAGTTAGATCAGATGGCAAATTGGATTTGGTGCTAGGTCTTTCCCTTTAGGTTTTACCCCAACAATGTTTTCATTAGTTTCGCTCACTCTCGAAATCAAGCATTTTACAGCAGGTTGGAGCAGCCTGTATCTCAGCACAGGAATAAGGTAGGGAAGAATTCTAAGGATCATTTTGACTGCCTCCAGAAGTTAGATCAGATGGCAAATTGGATTTGGTGCTAGGTCTTTCCCTTTAGGTTTTACCCCAACAATGTTTTCATTAGTTTCGCTCACTCTCGAAATCAAGCATTTTACAGCAGGTTGGAGCAGCCTGTATCTCAGCACAGGAATAAGGTAGGGAAGAATTCTAAGGATCATTTTGACTGCCTCCAGAAGTTAGATCAGATGGCAAATTGGATTTGGTGCTAGGTCTTTCCCTTTAGGTTTTACCCCAACAATGTTTTCATTAGTTTCGCTCACTCTCGAAATCAAGCATTTTACAGCAGGTTGGAGCAGCCTGTATCTCAGCACAGGAATAAGGTAGGGAAGAATTCTAAGGATCATTTTGACTGCCTCCAGAAGTTAGATCAGATGGCAAATTGGATTTGGTGCTAGGTCTTTCCCTTTAGGTTTTACCCCAACAATGTTTTCATTAGTTTCGCTCACTCTCGAAATCAAGCATTTTACAGCAGGTTGGAGCAGCCTGTATCTCAGCACAGGAATAAGGTAGGGAAGAATTCTAAGGATCATTTTGACTGCCTCCAGAAGTTAGATCAGATGGCAAATTGGATTTGGTGCTAGGTCTTTCCCTTTAGGTTTTACCCCAACAATGTTTTCATTAGTTTCTCTCACTCTCGAAATCAAGCATTTTACAGCAGGTTGGAGCAGCCTGTATCTCAGCACAGGAATAAGGTAGGGAAGAATTCTAAGGATCATTTTGACTGCCTCCAGAAGTTAGATCAGATGGCAAATTGGATTTGGTGCTAGGTCTTTCCCTTTAGGTTTTACCCCAACAATGTTTTCATTAGTTTCGCTCACTCTCGAAATCAAGCATTTTACAGCAGGTTGGAGCAGCCTGTATCTCAGCACAGGAATAAGGTAGGGAAGAATTGTAAGGCTCATTTTGACTGCCTCCAGAAGTTAGATCAGATGGCAAATTGGATTTGGTGCTAGGTCTTTCCCTTTAGGTTTTACCCCAACAATGTTTTCATTAGTTTCGCTCACTCTCGAAATCAAGCATTTTACAGCAGGTTGGAGCAGCCTGTATCTCAGCACAGGAATAAGGTAGGGAAGAATTCTAAGGCTCATTTTGACTGCCTCCAGAAGTTAGATCAGATGGCAAATTGGATTTGGTGCTAGGTCTTTCCCTTTAGGTTTTACCCCAACAATGTTTTCATTAGTTTCGCTCACTCTCGAAATCAAGCATTTTACAGCAGGTTGGAGCAGCCTGTATCTCAGCACAGGAATAAGGTAGGGAAGAATTCTAAGGATCATTTTGACTGCCTCCAGAAGTTAGATCAGATGGCCAATGGAATTTGGTGCTAGGTCTTTCCCTTTAGGTTTTACCCCAACAATGTTTTCATTAGTTTCGCTCACTCTCGAAATCAAGCATTTTACAGCAGGTTGGAGCAGCCTGTATCTCAGCACAGGAATAAGGTAGGGAAGAATTCTAAGGATCATTTTGACTGCCTCCAGAAGTTAGATCAGATGGCAAATTGGATTTGGTGCTAGGTCTTTCCCTTTAGGTTTTACCCCAACAATGTTTTCATTAGTTTCGCTCACTCTCGAAATCAAGCATTTTACAGCAGGTTGGAGCAGCCTGTATCTCAGCACAGGAATAAGGTAGGGAAGAATTCAAAGGCTCATTTTGACTGCCTCCAGAAGTTAGATCAGATGGCAAATTGGATTTGGTGCTAGGTCTTTCCCTTTAGGTTTTACCCCAACAATGTTTTCATTAGTTTCGCTCACTCTCGAAATCAAGCATTTTACAGCAGGTTGGAGCAGCCTGTATCTCAGCACAGGAATAAGGTAGGGAAGAATTCTAAGGATCATTTTGACTGCCTCCAGAAGTTAGATCAGATGGCAAATTGGATTTGGTGCTAGGTCTTTCCCTTTAGGTTTTACCCCAACAATGTTTTCATTAGTTTCGCTCACTCTCGAAATCAAGCATTTTACAGCAGGTTGGAGCAGCCTGTATCTCAGCACAGGAATAAGGTAGGGAAGAATTCTAAGGATCATTTTGACTGCCTCCAGAAGTTAGATCAGATGGCCAATGCAATTTGGCGCTAGGCCTTTCCCTTTAGGTTTTACCCCAACAATGTTTTCATTAGTTTCGCTCACTCTCGAAATCAAGCATTTTACAGCAGGTTGGAGCAGCCTGTATCTCAGCACAGGAATAAGGTAGGGAAGAATTCAAATGCTCATTTTGACTGCCTCCAGAAGTTAGATCAGATGGCAAATTGGATTTGGTGCTAGGTCTTTCCCTTTAGGTTTTACCCCAACAATGTTTTCATTAGTTTCTCTCACTCTCGAAATCAAGCATTTTACAGCAGGTTGGAGCAGCCTGTATCTCAGCACAGGAATAAGGTAGGGAAGAATTCTAAGGATCATTTTGACTGCCTCCAGAAGTTAGATCAGATGGCAAATTGGATTTGGTGCTAGGTCTTTCCCTTTAGGTTTTACCCCAACAATGTTTTCATTAGTTTCGCTCACTCTCGAAATCAAGCATTTTACAGCAGGTTGGAGCAGCCTGTATCTCAGCACAGGAATAAGGTAGGGAAGAATTGTAAGGCTCATTTTGACTGCCTCCAGAAGTTAGATCAGATGGCAAATTGGATTTGGTGCTAGGTCTTTCCCTTTAGGTTTTACCCCAACAATGTTTTCATTAGTTTCGCTCACTCTCGAAATCAAGCATTTTACAGCAGGTTGGAGCAGCCTGTATCTCAGCACAGGAATAAGGTAGGGAAGAATTCTAAGGCTCATTTTGACTGCCTCCAGAAGTTAGATCAGATGGCAAATTGGATTTGGTGCTAGGTCTTTCCCTTTAGGTTTTACCCCAACAATGTTTTCATTAGTTTCGCTCACTCTCGAAATCAAGCATTTTACAGCAGGTTGGAGCAGCCTGTATCTCAGCACAGGAATAAGGTAGGGAAGAATTCTAAGGATCATTTTGACTGCCTCCAGAAGTTAGATCAGATGGCCAATGGAATTTGGTGCTAGGTCTTTCCCTTTAGGTTTTACCCCAACAATGTTTTCATTAGTTTCGCTCACTCTCGAAATCAAGCATTTTACAGCAGGTTGGAGCAGCCTGTATCTCAGCACAGGAATAAGGTAGGGAAGAATTCTAAGGATCATTTTGACTGCCTCCAGAAGTTAGATCAGATGGCAAATTGGATTTGGTGCTAGGTCTTTCCCTTTAGGTTTTACCCCAACAATGTTTTCATTAGTTTCGCTCACTCTCGAAATCAAGCATTTTACAGCAGGTTGGAGCAGCCTGTATCTCAGCACAGGAATAAGGTAGGGAAGAATTCAAAGGCTCATTTTGACTGCCTCCAGAAGTTAGATCAGATGGCAAATTGGATTTGGTGCTAGGTCTTTCCCTTTAGGTTTTACCCCAACAATGTTTTCATTAGTTTCGCTCACTCTCGAAATCAAGCATTTTACAGCAGGTTGGAGCAGCCTGTATCTCAGCACAGGAATAAGGTAGGGAAGAATTCTAAGGATCATTTTGACTGCCTCCAGAAGTTAGATCAGATGGCAAATTGGATTTGGTGCTAGGTCTTTCCCTTTATGTTTTACCCCAACAATGTTTTCATTAGTTTCGCTCACTCTCGAAATCAAGCATTTTACAGCAGGTTGGAGCAGCCTGTATCTCAGCACAGGAATAAGGTAGGGAAGAATTCTAAGGATCATTTTGACTGCCTCCAGAAGTTAGATCAGATGGCCAATGCAATTTGGCGCTAGGCCTTTCCCTTTAGGTTTTACCCCAACAATGTTTTCATTAGTTTCGCTCACTCTCGAAATCAAGCATTTTACAGCAGGTTGGAGCAGCCTGTATCTCAGCACAGGAATAAGGTAGGGAAGAATTCAAATGCTCATTTTGACTGCCTCCAGAAGTTAGATCAGATGGCAAATTGGATTTGGTGCTAGGTCTTTCCCTTTTAGGTTTTACCCCCAACAATGTTTTCATTAGTTTCGCTCACTCTCGAAATCAAGCATTTTACAGCAGGTTGGAGCAGCCTGTATCTCAGCACAGGAATAAGGTAGGGAAGAATTCTAAGGCTCATTTTGACTGCCTCCAGAAGTTAGATCAGATGGCAAATTGGATTTGGTGCTAGGTCTTTCCCTTTAGGTTTTACCCCAACAATGTTTTCATTAGTTTCGCTCACTCTCGAAATCAAGCATTTTACAGCAGGTTGGAGCAGCCTGTATCTCAGCACAGGAATAAGGTAGGGAAGAATTCAAATACTCATTTTGACTGCCTCCAGAAGTTAGATCAGATGGCAAATTGGATTTGGTGCTAGGTCTTTCCCTTTTAGGTTTTACCCCAACAATGTTTTCATTAGTTTCGCTCACTCTCGAAATCAAGCATTTTACAGCAGGTTGGAGCAGCCTGTATCTCAGCACAGGAATAAGGTAGGGAAGAATTCTAAGGCTCATTTTGACTGCCTCCAGAAGTTAGATCAGATGGCAAATTGGATTTGGTGCTAGGTCTTTCCCTTTAGGTTTTACCCCAACAATGTTTTCATTAGTTTCGCTCACTCTCGAAATCAAGCATTTTACAGCAGGTTGGAGCAGCCTGTATCTCAGCACAGGAATAAGGTAGGGAAGAATTCTAAGGATCATTTTGACTGCCTCCAGAAGTTAGATCAGATGGCAAATTGGATTTGGTGCTAGGTCTTTCCCTTTAGGTTTTACCCCAACAATGTTTTCATTAGTTTCGCTCACTCTCGAAATCAAGCATTTTACAGCAGGTTGGAGCAGCCTGTATCTCAGCACAGGAATAAGGTAGGGAAGAATTCTAAGGATCATTTTGACTGCCTCCAGAAGTTAGATCAGATGGCAAATTGGATTTGGTGCTAGGTCTTTCCCTTTAGGTTTTACCCCAACAATGTTTTCATTAGTTTCGCTCACTCTCGAAATCAAGCATTTTACAGCAGGTTGGAGCAGCCTGTATCTCAGCACAGGAATAAGGTAGGGAAGAATTCTAAGGATCATTTTGACTGCCTCCAGAAGTTAGATCAGATGGCAAATTGGATTTGGTGCTAGGTCTTTCCCTTTAGGTTTTACCCCAACAATGTTTTCATTAGTTTCGCTCACTCTCGAAATCAAGCATTTTACAGCAGGTTGGAGCAGCCTGTATCTCAGCACAGGAATAAGGTAGGGAAGAATTCTAAGGATCATTTTGACTGCCTCCAGAAGTTAGATCAGATGGCAAATTGGATTTGGTGCTAGGTCTTTCCCTTTAGGTTTTACCCCAACAATGTTTTCATTAGTTTCGCTCACTCTTGAAATCAAGCATTTTACAGCAGGTTGGAGCAGCCTGTATCTCAGCACAGGAATAAGGTAGGGAAGAATTCTAAGGCTCATTTTGACTGCCTCCAGAAGTTAGATCAGATGGCAAATTGGATTTGGTGCTAGGTCTTTCCCTTTAGGTTTTACCCCAACAATGTTTTCATTAGTTTCGCTCACTCTCGAAATCAAGCATTTTACAGCAGGTTGGAGCAGCCTGTATCTCAGCACAGGAATAAGGTAGGGAAGAATTCTAAGGATCATTTTGACTGCCTCCAGAAGTTAGATCAGATGGCAAATTGGATTTGGTGCTAGGTCTTTCCCTTTAGGTTTTACCCCAACAATGTTTTCATTAGTTTCGCTCACTCTCGAAATCAAGCATTTTACAGCAGGTTGGAGCAGCCTGTATCTCAGCACAGGAATAAGATAGGGAAGAATTCTAAGGATCATTTTGACTGCCTCCAGAAGTTAGATCAGATGGCAAATTGGATTTGGTGCTAGGTCTTTCCCTTTAGGTTTTACCCCAACAATGTTTTCATTAGTTTCGCTCACTCTCGAAATCAAGCATTTTACAGCAGGTTGGAGCAGCCTGTATCTCAGCACAGGAATAAGGTAGGGAAGAATTGTAAGGATCATTTTGACTGCCTCCAGAAGTTAGATCAGATGGCAAATTGGATTTGGTGCTAGGTCTTTCCCTTTAGGTTTTACCCCAACAATGTTTTCATTAGTTTCGCTCACTCTCGAAATCAAGCATTTTACAGCAGGTTGGAGCAGCCTGTATCTCAGCACAGGAATAAGGTAGGGAAGAATTGTAAGGATCATTTTGACTGCCTCCAGAAGTTAGATCAGATGGCCAATGGAATTTGGTGCTAGGTCTTTCCCTTTAGGTTTTACCCCAACAATGTTTTCATTAGTTTCGCTCACTCTCGAAATCAAGCATTTTACAGCAGGTTGGAGCAGCCTGTATCTCAGCACAGGAATAAGGTAGGGAAGAATTCTAAGGATCATTTTGACTGCCTCCAGAAGTTAGATCAGATGGCAAATTGGATTTGGTGCTAGGTCTTTCCCTTTAGGTTTTACCCCAACAATGTTTTCATTAGTTTCGCTCACTCTCGAAATCAAGCATTTTACAGCAGGTTGGAGCAGCCTGTATCTCAGCACAGGAATAAGGTAGGGAAGAATTCTAAGGATCATTTTGACTGCCTCCAGAAGTTAGATCAGATGGCAAATTGGATTTGGTGCTAGGTCTTTCCCTTTAGGTTTTACCCCAACAATGTTTTCATTAGTTTCGCTCACTCTCGAAATCAAGCATTTTACAGCAGGTTGGAGCAGCCTGTATCTCAGCACAGGAATAAGGTAGGGAAGAATTCAAATACTCATTTTGACTGCCTCCAGAAGTTAGATCAGATGGCAAATTGGATTTGGTGCTAGGTCTTTCCCTTTAGGTTTTACCCCAACAATGTTTTCATTAGTTTTGCTCACTCTCGAAATCAAGCATTTTACAGCAGGTTGGAGCAGTCTGTATCTCAGCACAGGAATAAGGTAGGGAAGAATTCTAAGGATCATTTTGACTGCCTCCAGAAGTTAGATCAGATGGCAAATTGGATTTGGTGCTAGGTCTTTCCCTTTAGGTTTTACCCCAACAATGTTTTCATTAGTTTCGCTCACTCTCGAAATCAAGCATTTTACAGCAGGTTGGAGCAGCCTGTATCTCAGCACAGGAATAAGGTAGGGAAGAATTCTAAGGATCATTTTGACTGCCTCCAGAAGTTAGATCAGATGGCAAATTGGATTTGGTGCTAGGTCTTTCCCTTTAGGTTTTACCCCAACAATGTTTTCATTAGTTTCGCTCACTCTCGAAATCAAGCATTTTACAGCAGGTTGGAGCAGCCTGTATCTCAGCACAGGAATAAGGTAGGGAAGAATTCTAAGGATCATTTTGACTGCCTCCAGAAGTTAGATCAGATGGCAAATTGGATTTGGTGCTAGGTCTTTCCCTTTAGGTTTTACCCCAACAATGTTTTCATTAGTTTCGCTCACTCTCGAAATCAAGCATTTTACAGCAGGTTGGAGCAGCCTGTATCTCAGCACAGGAATAAGGTAGGGAAGAATTCTAAGGATCATTTTGACTGCCTCCAGAAGTTAGATCAGATGGCAAATTGGATTTGGTGCTAGGTCTTTCCCTTTAGGTTTTACCCCAACAATGTTTTCATTAGTTTCGCTCACTCTCGAAATCAAGCATTTTACAGCAGGTTGGAGCAGCCTGTATCTCAGCACAGGAATAAGGTAGGGAAGAATTCTAAGGATCATTTTGACTGCCTCCAGAAGTTAGATCAGATGGCAAATTGGATTTGGTGCTAGGTATTTCCCTTTAGGTTTTACCCCAACAATGTTTTCATTAGTTTCGCTCACTCTCGAAATCAAGCATTTTACAGCAGGTTGGAGCAGCCTGTATCTCAGCACAGGAATAAGGTAGGGAAGAATTCTAAGGCTCATTTTGACTGCCTCCAGAAGTTAGATCAGATGGCAAATTGGATTTGGTGCTAGGTCTTTCCCTTTAGGTTTTACCCCAACAATGTTTTCATTAGTTTCGCTCACTCTCGAAATCAAGCATTTTACAGCAGGTTGGAGCAGCCTGTATCTCAGCACAGGAATAAGGTAGGGAAGAATTCTAAGGATCATTTTGACTGCCTCCAGAAGTTAGATCAGATGGCAAATTGGATTTGGTGCTAGGTCTTTCCCTTTAGGTTTTACCCCAACAATGTTTTCATTAGTTTCGCTCACTCTCGAAATCAAGCATTTTACAGCAGGTTGGAGCAGCCTGTATCTCAGCACAGGAATAAGGTAGGGAAGAATTCTAAGGATCATTTTGACTGCCTCCAGAAGTTAGATCAGATGGCAAATTGGATTTGGTGCTAGGTCTTTCCCTTTAGGTTTTACCCCAACAATGTTTTCATTAGTTTCGCTCACTCTCGAAATCAAGCATTTTACAGCAGGTTGGAGCAGCCTGTATCTCAGCACAGGAATAAGGTAGGGAAGAATTCTAAGGATCATTTTGACTGCCTCCAGAAGTTAGATCAGATGGCAAATTGGATTTGGTGCTAGGTCTTTCCCTTTAGGTTTTACCCCAACAATGTTTTCATTAGTTTCGCTCACTCTCGAAATCAAGCATTTTACAGCAGGTTGGAGCAGCCTGTATCTCAGCACAGGAATAAGGTAGGGAAGAATTCTAAGGATCATTTTGACTGCCTCCAGAAGTTAGATCAGATGGCAAATTGGATTTGGTGCTAGGTCTTTCCCTTTAGGTTTTACCCCAACAATGTTTTCATTAGTTTCGCTCACTCTCGAAATCAAGCATTTTACAGCAGGTTGGAGCAGCCTGTATCTCAGCACAGGAATAAGGTAGGGAAGAATTCTAAGGATCATTTTGACTGCCTCCAGAAGTTAGATCAGATGGCAAATTGGATTTGGTGCTAGGTCTTTCCCTTTAGGTTTTACCCCAACAATGTTTTCATTAGTTTCGCTCACTCTCGAAATCAAGCATTTTACAGCAGGTTGGAGCAGCCTGTATCTCAGCACAGGAATAAGGTAGGGAAGAATTCTAAGGATCATTTTGACTGCCTCCAGAAGTTAGATCAGATGGCAAATTGGATTTGGTGCTAGGTCTTTCCCTTTAGGTTTTACCCCAACAATGTTTTCATTAGTTTCGCTCACTCTCGAAATCAAGCATTTTACAGCAGGTTGGAGCAGCCTGTATCTCAGCACAGGAATAAGGTAGGGAAGAATTCTAAGGATCATTTTGACTGCCTCCAGAAGTTAGATCAGATGGCAAATTGGATTTGGTGCTAGGTCTTTCCCTTTAGGTTTTACCCCAACAATGTTTTCATTAGTTTCGCTCACTCTCGAAATCAAGCATTTTACAGCAGGTTGGAGCAGCCTGTATCTCAGCACAGGAATAAGGTAGGGAAGAATTCTAAGGATCATTTGGACTGCCTCCAGAAGTTAGATCAGATGGCAAATTGGATTTGGTGCTAGGTCTTTCCCTTTAGGTTTTACCCCAACAATGTTTTCATTAGTTTCGCTCACTCTCGAAATCAAGCATTTTACAGCAGGTTGGAGCAGCCTGTATCTCAGCACAGGAATAAGGTAGGGAAGAATTCTAAGGATCATTTTGACTGCCTCCAGAAGTTAGATCAGATGGCAAATTGGATTTGGTGCTAGGTCTTTCCCTTTAGGTTTTACCCCAACAATGTTTTCATTAGTTTCGCTCACTCTCGAAATCAAGCATTTTACAGCAGGTTGGAGCAGCCTGTATCTCAGCACAGGAATAAGGTAGGGAAGAATTCTAAGGATCATTTTGACTGCCTCCAGAAGTTAGATCAGATGGCAAATTGGATTTGGTGCTAGGTCTTTCCCTTTAGGTTTTACCCCAACAATGTTTTCATTAGTTTCGCTCACTCTCGAAATCAAGCATTTTACAGCAGGTTGGAGCAGCCTGTATCTCAGCACAGGAATAAGGTAGGGAAGAATTCTAAGGATCATTTTGACTGCCTCCAGAAGTTAGATCAGATGGCAAATTGGATTTGGTGCTAGGTCTTTCCCTTTAGGTTTTACCCCAACAATGTTTTCATTAGTTTCGCTCACTCTCGAAATCAAGCATTTTACAGCAGGTTGGAGCAGCCTGTATCTCAGCACAGGAATAAGGTAGGGAAGAATTCTAAGGATCATTTTGACTGCCTCCAGAAGTTAGATCAGATGGCAAATTGGATTTGGTGCTAGGTATTTCCCTTTAGGTTTTACCCCAACAATGTTTTCATTAGTTTCGCTCACTCTCGAAATCAAGCATTTTACAGCAGGTTGGAGCAGCCTGTATCTCAGCACAGGAATAAGGTAGGGAAGAATTCTAAGGATCATTTTGACTGCCTCCAGAAGTTAGATCAGATGGCAAATTGGATTTGGTGCTAGGTCTTTCCCTTTAGGTTTTACCCCAACAATGTTTTCATTAGTTTCGCTCACTCTCGAAATCAAGCATTTTACAGCAGGTTGGAGCAGCCTGTATCTCAGCACAGGAATAAGGTAGGGAAGAATTCTAAGGATCATTTTGACTGCCTCCAGAAGTTAGATCAGATGGCAAATTGGATTTGGTGCTAGGTCTTTCCCTTTAGGTTTTACCCCAACAATGTTTTCATTAGTTTCGCTCACTCTCGAAATCAAGCATTTTACAGCAGGTTGGAGCAGCCTGTATCTCAGCACAGGAATAAGGTAGGGAAGAATTCTAAGGATCATTTGGACTGCCTCCAGAAGTTAGATCAGATGGCAAATTGGATTTGGTGCTAGGTCTTTCCCTTTAGGTTTTACCCCAACAATGTTTTCATTAGTTTCGCTCACTCTCGAAATCAAGCATTTTACAGCAGGTTGGAGCAGCCTGTATCTCAGCACAGGAATAAGGTAGGGAAGAATTCTAAGGATCATTTGGACTGCCTCCAGAAGTTAGATCAGATGGCAAATTGGATTTGGTGCTAGGTCTTTCCCTTTAGGTTTTACCCCAACAATGTTTTCATTAGTTTCGCTCACTCTCGAAATCAAGCATTTTACAGCAGGTTGGAGCAGCCTGTATCTCAGCACAGGAATAAGGTAGGGAAGAATTCTAAGGATCATTTTGACTGCCTCCAGAAGTTAGATCAGATGGCAAATTGGATTTGGTGCTAGGTCTTTCCCTTTAGGTTTTACCCCAACAATGTTTTCATTAGTTTCGCTCACTCTCGAAATCAAGCATTTTACAGCAGGTTGGAGCAGCCTGTATCTCAGCACAGGAATAAGGTAGGGAAGAATTCTAAGGATCATTTTGACTGCCTCCAGAAGTTAGATCAGATGGCAAATTGGATTTGGTGCTAGGTCTTTCCCTTTAGGTTTTACCCCAACAATGTTTTCATTAGTTTCGCTCACTCTCGAAATCAAGCATTTTACAGCAGGTTGGAGCAGCCTGTATCTCAGCACAGGAATAAGGTAGGGAAGAATTCTAAGGATCATTTTGACTGCCTCCAGAAGTTAGATCAGATGGCAAATTGGATTTGGTGCTAGGTCTTTCCCTTTAGGTTTTACCCCAACAATGTTTTCATTAGTTTCGCTCACTCTCGAAATCAAGCATTTTACAGCAGGTTGGAGCAGCCTGTATCTCAGCACAGGAATAAGGTAGGGAAGAATTCTAAGGATCATTTTGACTGCCTCCAGAAGTTAGATCAGATGGCAAATTGGATTTGGTGCTAGGTCTTTCCCTTTAGGTTTTACCCCAACAATGTTTTCATTAGTTTCGCTCACTCTCGAAATCAAGCATTTTACAGCAGGTTGGAGCAGCCTGTATCTCAGCACAGGAATAAGGTAGGGAAGAATTCAAAGGATCATTTTGACTGCCTCCAGAAGTTAGATCAGATGGCAAATTGGATTTGGTGCTAGGTCTTTCCCTTTAGGTTTTACCCCAACAATGTTTTCATTAGTTTCGCTCACTCTCGAAATCAAGCATTTTACAGCAGGTTGGAGCAGCCTGTATCTCAGCACAGGAATAAGGTAGGGAAGAATTCTAAGGATCATTTTGACTGCCTCCAGAAGTTAGATCAGATGGCAAATTGGATTTGGTGCTAGGTCTTTCCCTTTAGGTTTTACCCCAACAATGTTTTCATTAGTTTCGCTCACTCTCGAAATCAAGCATTTTACAGCAGGTTGGAGCAGCCTGTATCTCAGCACAGGAATAAGGTAGGGAAGAATTCTAAGGATCATTTTGACTGCCTCCAGAAGTTAGATCAGATGGCAAATTGGATTTGGTGCTAGGTCTTTCCCTTTAGGTTTTACCCCAACAATGTTTTCATTAGTTTCGCTCACTCTCGAAATCAAGCATTTTACAGCAGGTTGGAGCAGCCTGTATCTCAGCACAGGAATAAGGTAGGGAAGAATTCTAAGGCTCATTTTGACTGCCTCCAGAAGTTAGATCAGATGGCAAATTGGATTTGGTGCTAGGTCTTTCCCTTTAGGTTTTACCCCAACAATGTTTTCATTAGTTTCGCTCACTCTCGAAATCAAGCATTTTACAGCAGGATGGAGCAGCCTGTATCTCAGCACAGGAATAAGGTAGGGAAGAATTCTAAGGATCATTTTGACTGCCTCCAGAAGTTAGATCAGATGGCAAATTGGATTTGGTGCTAGGTCTTTCCCTTTAGGTTTTACCCCAACAATGTTTTCATTAGTTTCGCTCACTCTCGAAATCAAGCATTTTACAGCAGGTTGGAGCAGCCTGTATCTCAGCACAGGAATAAGGTAGGGAAGAACTCTAAGGATCATTTTGACTGCCTCCAGAAGTTAGATCAGATGGCAAATTGGATTTGGTGCTAGGTCTTTCCCTTTAGGTTTTACCCCAACAATGTTTTCATTAGTTTCGCTCACTCTCGAAATCAAGCATTTTACAGCAGGTTGGAGCAGCCTGTATCTCAGCACAGGAATAAGGTAGGGAAGAATTCAAAGGATCATTTTGACTGCCTCCAGAAGTTAGATCAGATGGCAAATTGGATTTGGTGCTAGGTCTTTCCCTTTAGGTTTTACCCCAACAATGTTTTCATTAGTTTCGCTCACTCTCGAAATCAAGCATTTTACAGCAGGTTGGAGCAGCCTGTATCTCAGCACAGGAATAAGGTAGGGAAGAATTCTAAGGATCATTTTGACTGCCTCCAGAAGTTAGATCAGATGGCAAATTGGATTTGGTGCTAGGTCTTTCCCTTTAGGTTTTACCCCAACAATGTTTTCATTAGTTTCGCTCACTGTCGAAATCAAGCATTTTACAGCAGGTTGGAGCAGCCTGTATCTCAGCACAGGAATAAGGTAGGGAAGAATTCTAAGGATCATTTTGACTGCCTCCAGAAGTTAGATCAGATGGTAAATTGGATTTGGTGCTAGGTCTTTCCCTTTAGGTTTTACCCCAGCAATGTTTTCATTAGTTTCGCTCACTCTCGAAATCAAGCATTTTACAGCAGGTTGGAGCAGCCTGTATCTCAGCACAGGAATAAGGTAGGGAAGAATTCTAAGGATCATTTTGACTGCCTCCAGAAGTTAGATCAGATGGCAAATTGGATTTGGTGCTAGGTCTTTCCCTTTAGGTTTTACCCCAACAATGTTTTCATTAGTTTCGCTCACTCTCGAAATCAAGCATTTTACAGCAGGTTGGAGCAGCCTGTATCTCAGCACAGGAATAAGGTAGGGAAGAATTCTAAGGATCATTTTGACTGCCTCCAGAAGTTAGATCAGATGGCAAATTGGATTTGGTGCTAGGTCTTTCCCTTTAGGTTTTACCCCAACAATGTTTTCATTAGTTTCGCTCACTCTCGAAATCAAGCATTTTACAGCAGGTTGGAGCAGCCTGTATCTCAGCACAGGAATAAGGTAGGGAAGAATTCAAATACTCATTTTGACTGCCTCCAGAAGTTAGGTCAGATGGCAAATTGGATTTGGTGCTAGGTCTTTCCCTTTAGGTTTTACCCCAACAATGTTTTCATTAGTTTCGCTCACTCTCGAAATCAAGCATTTTACAGCAGGTTGGAGCAGCCTGTATCTCAGCACAGGAATAAGGTAGGGAAGAATTCAAAGGATCATTTTGACTGCCTCCAGAAGTTAGATCAGATGGCAAATTGGATTTGGTGCTAGGTCTTTCCCTTTAGGTTTTACCCCAACAATGTTTTCATTAGTTTCGCTCACTCTCGAAATCAAGCATTTTACAGCAGGTTGGAGCAGCCTGTATCTCAGCACAGGAATAAGGTAGGGAAGAATTCTAAGGATCATTTTGACTGCCTCCAGAAGTTAGATCAGATGGCAAATTGGATTTGGTGCTAGGTCTTTCCCTTTAGGTTTTACCCCAACAATGTTTTCATTAGTTTCGCTCACTCTCGAAATCAAGCATTTTACAGCAGGTTGGAGCAGCCTGTATCTCAGCACAGGAATAAGGTAGGGAAGAATTCTAAGGATCATTTTGACTGCCTCCAGAAGTTAGATCAGATGGCAAATTGGATTTGGTGCTAGGTCTTTCCCTTTAGGTTTTACCCCAACAATGTTTTCATTAGTTTCGCTCACTCTCGAAATCAAGCATTTTACAGCAGGTTGGAGCAGCCTGTATCTCAGCACAGGAATAAGGTAGGGAAGAATTCTAAGGATCATTTTGACTGCCTCCAGAAGTTAGATCAGATGGCAAATTGGATTTGGTGCTAGGTCTTTCCCTTTAGGTTTTACCCCAACAATGTTTTCATTAGTTTCGCTCACTCTCGAAATCAAGCATTTTACAGCAGGTTGGAGCAGCCTGTATCTCAGCACAGGAATAAGGTAGGGAAGAATTCAAAGGATCATTTTGACTGCCTCCAGAAGTTAGATCAGATGGCAAATTGGATTTGGTGCTAGGTCTTTCCCTTTAGGTTTTACCCCAACAATGTTTTCATTAGTTTCGCTCACTCTCGAAATCAAGCATTTTACAGCAGGTTGGAGCAGCCTGTATCTCAGCACAGGAATAAGGTAGGGAAGAATTCTAAGGATCATTTTGACTGCCTCCAGAAGTTAGATCAGATGGCAAATTGGATTTGGTGCTAGGTCTTTCCCTTTAGGTTTTACCCCAACAATGTTTTCATTAGTTTCGCTCACTCTCGAAATCAAGCATTTTACAGCAGGTTGGAGCAGCCTGTATCTCAGCACAGGAATAAGGTAGGGAAGAATTCTAAGGATCATTTTGACTGCCTCCAGAAGTTAGATCAGATGGCAAATTGGATTTGGTGCTAGGTCTTTCCCTTTAGGTTTTACCCCAACAATGTTTTCATTAGTTTTGCTCACTCTCGAAATCAAGCATTTTACAGCAGGTTGGAGCAGCCTGTATCTCAGCACAGGAATAAGGTAGGGAAGAATTCTAAGGATCATTTTGACTGCCTCCAGAAGTTAGATCAGATGGCCAATTGGATTTGGTGCTAGGTCTTTCCCTTTAGGTTTTACCCCAACAATGTTTTCATTAGTTTCGCTCACTCTCGAAATCAAGCATTTTACAGCAGGTTGGAGCAGCCTGTATCTCAGCACAGGAATAAGGTAGGGAAGAATTCTAAGGATCATTTTGACTGCCTCCAGAAGTTAGATCAGATGGCCAATTGGATTTGGTGCTAGGTCTTTCCCTTTAGGTTTTACCCCAACAATGTTTTCATTAGTTTCGCTCACTCTCGAAATCAAGCATTTTACAGCAGGTTGGAGCAGCCTGTATCTCAGCACAGGAATAAGGTAGGGAAGAATTCTAAGGATCATTTTGACTGCCTCCAGAAGTTAGATCAGATGGCAAATTGGATTTGGTGCTAGGTCTTTCCCTTTAGGTTTTACCCCAACAATGTTTTCATTAGTTTCGCTCACTCTCGAAATCAAGCATTTTACAGCAGGTTGGAGCAGCCTGTATCTCAGCACAGGAATAAGGTAGGGAAGAATTCTAAGGATCATTTTGACTGCCTCCAGAAGTTAGATCAGATGGCAAATTGGATTTGGTGCTAGGTCTTTCCCTTTAGGTTTTACCCCAACAATGTTTTCATTAGTTTCGCTCACTCTCGAAATCAAGCATTTTACAGCAGGTTGGAGCAGCCTGTATCTCAGCACAGGAATAAGGTAGGGAAGAATTCTAAGGATCATTTTGACTGCCTCCAGAAGTTAGATCAGATGGCCAATTGGATTTGGTGCTAGGTCTTTCCCTTTAGGTTTTACCCCAACAATGTTTTCATTAGTTTCGCTCACTCTCGAAATCAAGCATTTTACAGCAGGTTGGAGCAGCCTGTATCTCAGCACAGGAATAAGGTAGGGAAGAATTCTAAGGATCATTTTGACTGCCTCCAGAAGTTAGATCAGATGGCAAATTGGATTTGGTGCTAGGTCTTTCCCTTTAGGTTTTACCCCAACAATGTTTTCATTAGTTTCGCTCACTCTCGAAATCAAGCATTTTACAGCAGGTTGGAGCAGCCTGTATCTCAGCACAGGAATAAGGTAGGGAAGAATTCTAAGGATCATTTTGACTGCCTCCAGAAGTTAGATCAGATGGCAAATTGGATTTGGTGCTAGGTCTTTCCCTTTAGGTTTTACCCCAACAATGTTTTCATTAGTTTCGCTCACTCTCGAAATCAAGCATTTTACAGCAGGTTGGAGCAGCCTGTATCTCAGCACAGGAATAAGGTAGGGAAGAATTCTAAGGATCATTTTGACTGCCTCCAGAAGTTAGATCAGATGGCAAATTGGATTTGGTGCTAGGTCTTTCCCTTTAGGTTTTACCCCAACAATGTTTTCATTAGTTTCGCTCACTCTCGAAATCAAGCATTTTACAGCAGGTTGGAGCAGCCTGTATCTCAGCACAGGAATAAGGTAGGGAAGAATTCTAAGGATCATTTTGACTGCCTCCAGAAGTTAGATCAGATGGCAAATTGGATTTGGTGCTAGGTCTTTCCCTTTAGGTTTTACCCCAACAATGTTTTCATTAGTTTCGCTCACTCTCGAAATCAAGCATTTTACAGCAGGTTGGAGCAGCCTGTATCTCAGCACAGGAATAAGGTAGGGAAGAATTCTAAGGATCATTTTGACTGCCTCCAGAAGTTAGATCAGATGGCAAATTGGATTTGGTGCTAGGTCTTTCCCTTTAGGTTTTACCCCAACAATGTTTTCATTAGTTTCGCTCACTCTCAAAATCAAGCATTTTACAGCAGGTTGGAGCAGCCTGTATCTCAGCACAGGAATAAGGTAGGGAAGAATTCTAAGGATCATTTTGACTGCCTCCAGAAGTTAGATCAGATGGCAAATTGGATTTGGTGCTAGGTCTTTCCCTTTAGGTTTTACCCCAACAATGTTTTCATTAGTTTCGCTCACTCTCGAAATCAAGCATTTTACAGCAGGTTGGAGCAGCCTGTATCTCAGCACAGGAATAAGGTAGGGAAGAATTCTAAGGATCATTTTGACTGCCTCCAGAAGTTAGATCAGATGGCAAATTGGATTTGGTGCTAGGTCTTTCCCTTTAGGTTTTACCCCAACAATGTTTTCATTAGTTTCGCTCACTCTCAAAATCAAGCATTTTACAGCAGGTTGGAGCAGCCTGTATCTCAGCACAGGAATAAGGTAGGGAAGAATTCTAAGGATCATTTTGACTGCCTCCAGAAGTTAGATCAGATGGCCAATTGGATTTGGTGCTAGGTCTTTCCCTTTAGGTTTTACCCCAACAATGTTTTCATTAGTTTCGCTCACTCTCGAAATCAAGCATTTTACAGCAGGTTGGAGCAGCCTGTATCTCAGCACAGGAATAAGGTAGGGAAGAATTCTAAGGCTCATTTTGACTGCCTCCAGAAGTTAGATCAGATGGCAAATTGGATTTGGTGCTAGGTCTTTCCCTTTAGGTTTTACCCCAACAATGTTTTCATTAGTTTCGCTCACTCTCGAAATCAAGCATTTTACAGCAGGTTGGAGCAGCCTGTATCTCAGCACAGGAATAAGGTAGGGAAGAATTCTAAGGATCATTTTGACTGCCTCCAGAAGTTAGATCAGATGGCAAATTGGATTTGGTGCTAGGTCTTTCCCTTTAGGTTTTACCCCAACAATGTTTTCATTAGTTTCGCTCACTCTCGAAATCAAGCATTTTACAGCAGGTTGGAGCAGCCTGTATCTCAGCACAGGAATAAGGTAGGGAAGAATTCTAAGGCTCATTTTGACTGCCTCCAGAAGTTAGATCAGATGGCAAATTGGATTTGGTGCTAGGTCTTTCCCTTTAGGTTTTACCCCAACAATGTTTTCATTAGTTTCGCTCACTCTCGAAATCAAGCATTTTACAGCAGGTTGGAGCAGCCTGTATCTCAGCACAGGAATAAGGTAGGGAAGAATTCTAAGGATCATTTTGACTGCCTCCAGTAGTTAGATCAGATGGCAAATTGGATTTGGTGCTAGGTCTTTCCCTTTAGGTTTTACCCCAACAATGTTTTCATTAGTTTCGCTCACTCTCGAAATCAAGCATTTTACAGCAGGTTGGAGCAGCCTGTATCTCAGCACAGGAATAAGGTAGGGAAGAATTCTAAGGATCATTTTGACTGCCTCCAGAAGTTAGATCAGATGGCAAATTGGATTTGGTGCTAGGTCTTTCCCTTTAGGTTTTACCCCAACAATGTTTTCATTAGTTTCGCTCACTCTCGAAATCAAGCATTTTACAGCAGGTTGGAGCAGCCTGTATCTCAGCACAGGAATAAGGTAGGGAAGAATTCTAAGGATCATTTTGACTGCCTCCAGAAGTTAGATCAGATGGCAAATTGGATTTGGTGCTAGGTCTTTCCCTTTAGGTTTTACCCCAACAATGTTTTCATTAGTTTCGCTCACTCTCGAAATCAAGCATTTTACAGCAGGTTGGAGCAGCCTGTATCTCAGCACAGGAATAAGGTAGGGAAGAATTCTAAGGATCATTTTGACTGCCTCCAGAAGTTAGATCAGATGGCAAATTGGATTTGGTGCTAGGTCTTTCCCTTTAGGTTTTACCCCAACAATGTTTTCATTAGTTTCGCTCACTCTCGAAATCAAGCATTTTACAGCAGGTTGGAGCAGCCTGTATCTCAGCACAGGAATAAGGTAGGGAAGAATTCTAAGGATCATTTTGACTGCCTCCAGAAGTTAGATCAGATGGCAAATTGGATTTGGTGCTAGGTCTTTCCCTTTAGGTTTTACCCCAACAATGTTTTCATTAGTTTCGCTCACTCTCGAAATCAAGCATTTTACAGCAGGTTGGAGCAGCCTGTATCTCAGCACAGGAATAAGGTAGGGAAGAATTCTAAGGCTCATTTTGACTGCCTCCAGAAGTTAGATCAGATGGCAAATTGGATTTGGTGCTAGGTCTTTCCCTTTAGGTTTTACCCCAACAATGTTTTCATTAGTTTCGCTCACTCTCGAAATCAAGCATTTTACAGCAGGTTGGAGCAGCCTGTATCTCAGCACAGGAATAAGGTAGGGAAGAATTCTAAGGATCATTTTGACTGCCTCCAGAAGTTAGATCAGATGGCAAATTGGATTTGGTGCTAGGTCTTTCCCTTTAGGTTTTACCCCAACAATGTTTTCATTAGTTTCGCTCACTCTCGAAATCAAGCATTTTACAGCAGGTTGGAGCAGCCTGTATCTCAGCACAGGAATAAGGTAGGGAAGAATTCTAAGGATCATTTTGACTGCCTCCAGAAGTTAGATCAGATGGCAAATTGGATTTGGTGCTAGGTCTTTCCCTTTAGGTTTTACCCCAACAATGTTTTCATTAGTTTCGCTCACTCTCGAAATCAAGCATTTTACAGCAGGTTGGAGCAGCCTGTATCTCAGCACAGGAATAAGGTAGGGAAGAATTCTAAGGCTCATTTTGACTGCCTCCAGAAGTTAGATCAGATGGCAAATTGGATTTGGTGCTAGGTCTTTCCCTTTAGGTTTTACCCCAACAATGTTTTCATTAGTTTCGCTCACTCTCGAAATCAAGCATTTTACAGCAGGTTGGAGCAGCCTGTATCTCAGCACAGGAATAAGGTAGGGAAGAATTCTAAGGATCATTTTGACTGCCTCCAGAAGTTAGATCAGATGGCAAATTGGATTTGGTGCTAGGTCTTTCCCTTTAGGTTTTACCCCAACAATGTTTTCATTAGTTTCGCTCACTCTCGAAATCAAGCATTTTACAGCAGGTTGGAGCAGCCTGTATCTCAGCACAGGAATAAGGTAGGGAAGAATTCTAAGGATCATTTTGACTGCCTCCAGAAGTTAGATCAGATGGCAAATTGGATTTGGTGCTAGGTCTTTCCCTTTAGGTTTTACCCCAACAATGTTTTCATTAGTTTCGCTCACTCTCGAAATCAAGCATTTTACAGCAGGTTGGAGCAGCCTGTATCTCAGCACAGGAATAAGGTAGGGAAGAATTCTAAGGATCATTTTGACTGCCTCCAGAAGTTAGATCAGATGGCAAATTGGATTTGGTGCTAGGTCTTTCCCTTTAGGTTTTACCCCAACAATGTTTTCATTAGTTTCGCTCACTCTCGAAATCAAGCATTTTACAGCAGGTTGGAGCAGCCTGTATCTCAGCACAGGAATAAGGTAGGGAAGAATTCTAAGGCTCATTTTGACTGCCTCCAGAAGTTAGATCAGATGGCAAATTGGATTTGGTGCTAGGTCTTTCCCTTTAGGTTTTACCCCAACAATGTTTTCATTAGTTTCGCTCACTCTCGAAATCAAGCATTTTACAGCAGGTTGGAGCAGCCTGTATCTCAGCACAGGAATAAGGTAGGGAAGAATTCTAAGGCTCATTTTGACTGCCTCCAGAAGTTAGATCAGATGGCAAATTGGATTTGGTGCTAGGTCTTTCCCTTTAGGTTTTACCCCAACAATGTTTTCATTAGTTTCGCTCACTCTCGAAATCAAGCATTTTACAGCAGGTTGGAGCAGCCTGTATCTCAGCACAGGAATAAGGTAGGGAAGAATTCTAAGGCTCATTTTGACTGCCTCCAGAAGTTAGATCAGATGGCAAATTGGATTTGGTGCTAGGTCTTTCCCTTTAGGTTTTACCCCAACAATGTTTTCATTAGTTTCGCTCACTCTCGAAATCAAGCATTTTACAGCAGGTTGGAGCAGCCTGTATCTCAGCACAGGAATAAGGTAGGGAAGAATTCTAAGGCTCATTTTGACTGCCTCCAGAAGTTAGATCAGATGGCAAATTGGATTTGGTGCTAGGTCTTTC